>NC_051163.1:61920986-62052019 GCF_013339745.2 Dermacentor silvarum | reverse complement strand
TCACTGAAACTGAGCGGCGTAAGCCAGTGCATGCAAAGGTCGAGCCGTGTGGAGATCGCTTTCAAGATACGGTGCGCGCGACAACACCGACAGCCGGCACAGGTGCAAAGTGCAAGAACGCATTTGTTGGCAGAGTAGGAGCCCCCCCCTCACTCCCTCCCACGCTACTTTCCCGCTTTGCTCCTTTCACGTGGGGAGATTGCGTCGCCAGTTACTCTTGCGCTCGGTTGCAAGATACGAATGTGGCACCACAAGCACAGCGTCGCCCCCCTCCCCCTCCTTCCCTCCCTCCCATACCCCCACGGCCTTTCGCACAACGGCAGTCACGTTTGCTCTCCGCTGTGCGTTCGCTCTCCGTGAAGGCGCGCGTCCCCCGTGCGCTTTCATTCGCACATACGGTGCACGGTGGTGACCACTTTATCGCCCTTGGCCTCGTGCTCCACGTCTCATGCTCCTCCTCCGCATTGCCCTCGTTGATCTCCTCTCCCATCGGTGGGCGCACCTTGTGCTCACTATCGCCCTTGTCGGCGAGATTTTCCCGCGGAAGCCGCAATTTCGTCTCACGCGGCTGCACTGTAAGTGGTATGCGTAGTCGAGTCCCACTACAACGAAATTCACGGGACACACGAAAAATTTCGTTGTGGCGGAACTTCGTTGACGCGAATTGGTATGTATATACCTTATTTTCGCGATACTAAGCACCCCTCCCCCCCCTCTATTTTCGCGAAAAAAAATTGCGGGAAAAGTTTGCATGCGAATCTAAGCAGCCGCCTATTGGTTAAGAAGAGCGCGTAGCCAAGGCCGCCTTGTGACGCCCGCGAGCCGCGCGTAGCCGGAGCCGTCGCACTCCTGAGGTGGCACGGCGTCCGCAGCGCGATCTCGCCGCACAGTCTGACTGCAGAGCAGCGCGATCTCGCCGCACAGTCGGACTGCAGAGCCGCGCGGACTCGTGACGCCCGCGCGCCGCGTGGACTTGTGACGCTCGCGCGTGCCGCGCGTAGCCGGAGCCGAGCGTCACGAGATTTTTTCGAATCTAAGCACCCCCCCCCCCCCCCCCCCCCGCCTTTACTTTGGGCATCGCGATCACGAAAAAAAGGGGTTGCTTAGAATCGCGTAAATACGGTACGTATGCCAAACGGCAAAGCCGCAAACGAAACCGAAACCATCGTCAGGGAAATCTGCGTGATGGCGGTGGGCGGCAAAGTGTTGAGAGGGTACCAGAAGGCAGTCGATAAAGTGTCAACTTCACGAGAGAATGCATTGTCCGCCGCTGTTACAGCATTTTTCGTACATTGCGGCTGACGCCTAATCCAACGCGCGTGCCCGGCTGGTTGCGAAACACTCATTTTGCGGCACACGCACCTTCGCAATGAGGCGGTTTGAATTATCGCAATTTCACTGCATATTTATGACAAAGTCGGCAAGCTTGCGCTTACCGGAAGTTTTATTTCCCGAAGTCAGTCAGCCTGGATTTCTTACGCTTCACGGCAAGCAAAGGCATTACGTGAGTCTCAGAGTCCGTTAAAAGAGCCATCGCATTGTCGTGGGTACGGATAACTTTTCTGATGAGGCGAAAATGAACCATTGCTTTTTTCAAAGCAGTCGCCGGAGTCGGTGTGTCTAGCGATAGTCATTTTCCCCCAAACGACGAGACGTTAGCATCTTGTTGACAACAGCGGCTGCGGCGCGGCCGCTATCTTGAAATGCGACGTGCACAAAGTGAGCGCCCGCGCGGGCCTCATCTTCAAAGCAATGTGCGATGGGGGCAAAGTGCAACTAGTGCCGGTAGAGAGTCGTGTGCGCTGTGCTTTCGACGTTTAGTTCGCGGTGAAGCGAGTGACAGCAGGGAGGTCAATTCATTCGCTGTTATTGCCGCGTCTCACTCCAGCGTGTTGACACGGAGTTTCCGCGGTCATCAAGCGAGATCTGTTCATGTTTATCTGTGTGCGTGTGACACCGTGCCCGGTAATTTAGTTAGCGAATGTTTACAAGAAAACTACTATCTTTAGTTCGTATAGCTGTCTACTAACTTGCTATCGCAACCGATGCTTCGCCTTGCGGGCGAAACTGCGAGATTTTTCCTTTTGCTTTCTGCCTCGGCGATCGTATGTGCCTTCTCCTTGAGAGAGAGAAGTTTACGCTTCATCGTTGGCGTAGCCATTTCACCCGGACACACACCACAGAAAACGGCAGCGATTGTGGTGATCCCCTGCAGTGTCGCGCAGGCGCGTGGTGATCACGCGTGGCTATGGATTGCAGTGGCTTAAACCGGTACTTTGAATTTGATTTCGTTCGCGAAAACCTCGTTCAAGCGGACATACGATCATCACAGCTTTGGAAGGGCCTTCTAATTTGACTACTCGGCAGTTTCAATTTCAATTCAGTCACAGTTTCGTTCTCGAAAAGTTCGTTGAAGCGGAAATACCGAATAAAACGCCTTCGTTATGAAGGGACTTTTTTTGTATTACTTTCTATGGGCAGCTGACGGCGAATCCGAAAATCTTCGTTGTGGCGGAAATTTCGTTGTAGCGGCATTCGTTGTAGAGGGATTCGACTGTACATGGAGTTCTATGGGAGGGTAAACGGGAGTTGGAAAAGTCCGCGTTGTAGCCAGTTCTGCACTATAAACGGTTACGTTATAAGTGGTCTATACTGTAAATGCTTTTTACGTACGTGTGCCTGAGTGAGTTCACCTCTCGACTCTTTAATTTAGCTAGTTTTATTGTGTTTCGATGATACGAATTTCAGCTAATACGAATTTTTTTTGTGACCCCGTGAGATTCGTATCATCGAGATTCCACTGTACAGTGTTTCGTACAGAGCAGGCAGCCCTGGAGAGGCTATACAGGTAGTGCACCCACTGGTGTGTCGCTCTACACTTTTCACAGTGCAGTTGTCCTTAATCTGCAATGCCTTCTACGAAATAATGACTTCATACATTACAACAGCTGCTTGTGGACAGAAGTTTACGTCAAATCACTTATTATGTGTGCATATTTGTGCTTCCAGTAAGTGGCATACTGCTGTATTTTTGCTTGTGCAACCCGCAACAAAAATGCAAAAAATGGAACACTATCAAGTCGGGGTACAGGTTGTATGCAAATTTCACCTTGGAATTGTGGCTTCACGGCAGCATGAGGTGCAAATTTCGCTTTAATGTGTGGTTTCACGGCAGCGCACACTACACTGCCGTGAAGCCACACCTAAAGGGCAGGTTCTTTGCCATTCAGTTTCATTGTCTCCTAGTTATTCCCACCCTCATCCCATCCTTGTGTGTTGAAGCTCCCTTCCATGGTCAGCCATTCTCCTCCTTTTTACGGATCGCTATTTTGCATTTTGTAGTTAGCGAATAGTGCATGTGGTGCCGGCAAACTAGAACTCACATCACTATGAGCTGCGCCCAACGGCCATTCTGGCGCAGCAGAAGCTTTCACATGACGGAGAAAATTGCGATTTTAGCTTGTGGATGCGTATCATGTGATCATATGCACGTCACTCGTGCCTGCGATGCTCTCTTGGTCCATGCAAAGCGTTTTGCAATACGGCTCGGTTGGGTTTGCTCCATTTCCGTTGCCCATTCGAGGGCTGCTCTGTCCGCGCTGCCATCCTTTATCATGTGAATGTTAGGTGCGTAGCCATCCGATTCACGTCATTCTATAATGAGGATGCCTCTCCAAAGCTTCATTTACCTAATAAAGATGTTTATTCTTTCTCTCACGTCACATGTCACATAACTGATTTGTCTGATCACATCTGTTATGTGAACCCAGCTTGATCAGCATCACCGAAGAGGTGGGACGGGGGGGAAGCCATTTACTGAAGATATGACATGAACGAGTCGTGCATTCACGAGCTGAGACTTCATGCAGGGATTTAGCGTTGTTGTGTGCAGTTATCTATGCAGTGGTGTAATTAGTAATTGCAGTAATTATACTGCATTTCCACTGCACAGCACAAAGGGTGACACGATACACAGACGCCAACGAAACATATAACATTGAGTTGTCAAGATGATGTGATGGTGCAGCCTCGGATTCTGACTCATTTAAGTTACTCGTGAACAAGCTGCTAAAATAAACCTGTCCTCTTCCAACTTTTACTCACTTCTCGGAGCACAGGTTCTCCTGGATTTGAATGATTTGCTTTATTCTCTGTATATATTTTTTTCTACCATCACAAGGCTCTGACTCTCGGCATTGTCTCAATGACTGCGGTGTTCTGCTGCTGTGTATGAGGCCACCATTTCTATTCCCTGTAGTCGTGGCTTCGTTCCGATAGAGATGGAATGCAGAGGTGCTTGTGTGCTGTACTCTGGTCGCACGTTAATGCACCCCAGGTGGTCAAAGTTAACCTGGAACCTTCCTCTATGGCTTTCCTCATAGGCCACTGTGCAGCTTTGGGACATTGAACGCCGCAGTCTAAGTTTTTAATTGGCTCTGAACTTGGGTAGTTGACTAGCATTCATCGCTGACCTATAATGGAATAAATGTGGCACGTTATGAACAACCGAATGAACCTCGGATGAACTTAAGCGCTTGTCTGCGCGTAGCACCACAAGGTGAGAGATTGCACACAGTGGTGACTATGTGTTGTTGCTGGTCTTTACAGGGTGTTAACGGCACACAGCCCTGCGATGCGCAAGCACTTCCAGGTGAGCACATCACTTGGTTCTCTTCAAACAGAAAACAGATTATTGCTTCCTCAACAGAGTAGTGCAGGACAGATGGACACATCTTTTTCATGAGAGAGTATGGAGCACTTACGTGCCTGTGTTAATAACTTTTTCAAAAAATTTGGGCAGAACTATGCGAATAGCCGAAATTCGTCGTTTATGAGCATGCACTGCAGCTGGGCTTCTTTCTCGTGCTTCTTTCTGGAGATGCTGCACCTTCAGGCAGAGCCGCCAAGAAATTTTTAAGAACTTGCATTCGAACTTTTCCAAGAATTTGCCTGTGTCAGACAGGCTTGAGGCTCTATCTCAAATGCATAAAAGGCAAAAAGAAAATATATATATATACAAAATATTTCTAATTCTGGCAAAGCTCCACAAAAGTAATCGCTCTAGCTCAGAAACATGTAGAGCTAGCACGAGTCCAGTCAACCCTTATGGCAACCGTTGGGCAAAACAGTTCTACAATCTAGTGAAGCAGAGGCAGATGCTGCAACTGTTGCAGCAGGGAAAGGGTTGAAGAAATCTAGGTGGACGAGAATAACCCTCCCCTGAAAATGGTGCCTCTCATAGCCTGCGAGTTTCTTCGGCACTTTCAGTGGACATTTGGGAGAAAAATATGTTTAGCTGGTGTTAGTACGATACTAAATAATAATAAAAAAAAAAGGTAAGACACTTATTGTGAGAGGAGATTTTATATGCTAGAAGAGGAGACACAGGCATGAAAAAACAGGTGATGCTGCCTTGCAGTTCCCACACCAGCTCACCATGATGTGGATTTTCACAGCGTCTCCTCAAGCCTAGTCAATTTTTTGTCAGTAAAGATGAACTACATTGTATTCTAAACGAGCCATAGACTGGCGTTAACAAGTTTCATGAACACTTACTGTGCTGCAACAGCCCAAATATGGGAAAGGACTTTAATATTCATGATGTCACACTGATACAGTCAAACCACGATATAACGAACCTCGATTTAACGAAATTCATTATGTAACAAACGATTTTTATTTCCCCATATTAGTTCTATTGAATTAACGAAACCTCGATATGACAAAATTCTCGATATAACAAAGTTTTTAGCTGCAAGTACAACTTCGTTATATCGAGGTTTGACTGTACTTTAAATGCAGAATTTAACAAAATTAAGCTTGGCCTTCATTCTTCTTATCGTGAAATATAACGAAAATAGAGCTTACTTTATCAGTCTGTACTGACATAATGTTTCTGTTTAGACATAATGTTTCTGTTTAGTGTTCCTTTAAGCAGCATGATTTGATTTGACTTCCAGATGATTGTGTGATGAGCCGCGGAAGCGCCATGCTGGAGGGATTCTTTTTCAAGGCCTGGATCTTTGGTGCCGCTTTTTACTGGGCCACCTGGCTCTTCCTGGGGGTGAGTTCACTCTTCTGAATAACGAGCAAGCACGTTGACACGCAAATTCTAATTGCGCATTTTTCCCGTAAATATTCAAAGCATACGTTACCTGCTTGCCATCAGGAAAACAGAAGTGAGTAATGCACGAAGACTTGCAGAATACTGTACAGTGCACTCATTCACGCAGCAGTGGGTGAGCGTGGGCTTCTTAGGAACTGCTTATGAACACGTGATCTGCTACCACAATTTCTTACATTTGTCATCTTTGATGCTACAGTACCACACGTTGCCTTAAAGGGTTGCAAACATGCTGCAACCGGCCAAATAATGAATTGCTTTGGCTAAATTGAGACAACAGACTGTATATAGACTGCCTAGAAGCAAGGCACTTTTATTAAATCAGCGGGAATGGTTCAGCAGAAGTTATCTGCCCAGTACATGTGCTAAAGAACTAGTGCCTCTGTGCAACAACCATTGCTCTTCTGTAGCAGAGTTGCATGGAACAGTCCTCACTTGCATCAGCTGTCCGTTGAGGCTCCAATTCATTTTGCTGTCCCTTATATTCAAATTGAAACGAACATTCTGCAATTTAGAATAGTGATCTGTGGAATCGAATAACCGGGACTGTTGAATTCACGTTCAAAATTTTGAATATTCGTACACCCCTAGTAAGCAGCAAATAGTAGGCACACTACAATCGAGCCACAGAACAGTTAGGTGTGTCAGGTGTGTGCAGCCGAGATGGGTAGGAAGGGCTGCAACAGTCGACATGTTTGCCAAAGATGGAAACTTGTTGCAAGAACACACGAAGCAAGTGCGAAGAACTGTTGCAGTGGCACATGGAGGCGGAGAAGAGATGCATGCGGAGAAATGCTGTTCCTGTGATGGCTTGGAGTGCTTCCACAGGATTTTGTACTGGATGTGCTGAAGTACAGTAGGACCTCATTGATGCAATCCCATTACGTATCGATTTTCTGGGGCCAACGATTGAGATTGAAAACGCAAAAACTGACCCAATACATTTGCGCTTCTTTTTTGCTGGTTCTTATGTCTGTTCCTTGAAAACACGATCTTTCGTCACCAACTTTCAGTACACCGCCAAACTGCGATCATATGTTACGTTTTTCAGCCACTAGATCCCATCTAAAGAGGAAAAGGGAGGCATGCGCGTTTGAGAGCAGTAGACACCTACCACAACAGCTTCCCTGCAAGACTTGTCTGCATATCTCATGTGAAAACACTGGTGTGAACTCAGTTTCCTATTCCGGTACAAGTAAATCTCCTCTTAGGTCTTCACATGTTGCATTCACAGCTATCGCCACCAACCCTATTGCGATAAGCATCTTCACCTGTCTGTTTCACAGCGCGTGGTGCATAGTGCTGTTAGAAGCATACTGCACACTTTTAATGGGCAGTAATCCGAACATGCCACCATTCCCTGCTGCAGGAAGCACAATGTGAGTGCCATGTTTTGCTCTAGCGACATGTAGGTATGGTATTTCAGCGTCGCCCACCGACGTTTTGTCACCCGCCGACGTTTCCCGAAAAGAAATTGTTTCGGTTTCCCGCTGCCATCCTAATTAAACGACTACACAATAGGCAAACAACATCATGCATCTCTCGTCTCTTGGGGCCCCTTTAGCTCAACGTGAGTCGGCTGCTTGTGCGGCAATGATTTGTGACGAGCGTTGGTTAGTGTTTTTCTGACATTCTTTTTCCAACACGTGTAAACGAGGTTCTACTGTATGCAGTTGTAGTTGAGTCTTCCAATTATTTTAGTTACTTCGGATTGTATGTTTTTTTCTCGCAAAACTTATGAATGAATTCTACTGTATACAGTTTGAAGGATTGCTGGCACTGTACGAAGATAAAAGGCTAGGCACAGTGCCACGAATGCTATTGACCGTATGCGCAGACGTGTTCGGTGATGAGTCATACGAATGTTATTGTATCCCTGAAAGTGATCGCATGAGAACACTGCCGCAAGCTTGATACTCTACACAGAGCTCATGTCTAAAATTCATGGAAACGGATAAATTGATTTTCTTCACGACCACTCCCCCCATATTGACAAGGTTTGTTGCATTTAAAAGAAAATATTAAATACTAGTGGCTGTAGGAAGCAGATTTTTATTTAGGCTGTCAGATTTTTTAGAAACATCCTTGGAAATTACAAAAAAAAACATATTTACCATTCTGTAACTCAACAATGCAATGTGATATCACAATTCTTTAAACTGCACCAAATAATACATCTAAAGCGGACAAAATGGATGTTCTGTGCACTGCTCTGAAATACAGTAGACTTTCGTTAATTTTACGGGTTAATTTGATTTTTCGGTTAGTTCAATCCCGACCAAAGGTCTCGGCCGGCGCCCATGCATTTCTATGGGCCCAAACGTTCATTATTTCGATCCTGAAATTGGTTTGGTGGAAAATTCGAACTTGACGAGTTCGCACGTGCGCGCTTGACTCATATGGTGACCCACAATATTGACCCCTTTATAGGCAGCGTCTGTCTTGGCGGTGCTTAGGGAACAGTGAGTGCGTTGAACGCATGTTATCTCCCGTCAGAAACGCCTATTTTTGGCCCGCCCTAGGAAGGTTTCTAAGCAGCAACGGTAGCTCACAATGTCAGATTACTGTATTTACCCGATGCTAACGCATGTCTTCTGTTTTCCAAGGAAACTGGATCAACAATTGAGTGTGCAGTACAATCGAATGCGAAACCTAAACCACCTACGTCGCATTCGTACACTTTACTGCATAACACAAGTCTGTTGCGGCGAAGCTGACTTTAAAAATTGTGCAGTGAAGCTGACATTAGGAAACCGGCTGCCATTCCTAGAAAAATCGGGTGCGTGTCAGATTTCTGCTTTAGACACACATAAAGTGGGTGCGCGCTTGATTTGGGGCTGTGTTGGACTCTCCCAAATACTGCCAAGTGAATCTGCTGTGTTTTGGCATTTTTTCATCTTGTCTAATTTGACCCGCCGGATAATTCGATCATTCTCATCGGTCCCGTCAAGGTAGAATTAACGGATGTTGATTGTATACCACTAATGTGGGAGTAGGAATCTTGCAAAGCCCCCATAAGAATTGTGACAATTTCACGTAATCTAAAAATTGAATTTGTTAATTCGACCCAATAGGACCAACAAAATTTATCAAATTATCCGGCACGTCAAATTAAAGAAGAATCAGAAAAAAAAAAAATGCTAAAACACACCGTTGATCCGTTTGGCAGTATTTGCCTTATTCTAAAGCACCCCCCGTATCAAACATGCCCACTTTCTATCGCTCCAAAGTAGGAAACTAATCTAGGAATGACATTAAAGGTTCTAAACAATGTAGAAATCTAACGTGCACCTGATTTTTAGGAAGAAAAATGTGGTCAAAGGTCTGATAAGTTTTAGCAATCGTTTTCTTTTTAAAGTCAGCTTTGCTGCAATGTATCTGTTATGTGGTGAAGCTTAGAAATGCCGCGAAGGTACTTTTGGTTTCATATCCGATTGCACCATGTAGACAATTTCCGTGCCAATTTTCTTGAAAAAAAAATGCATGCGTTATAATCGGGTAAATATCATAACCAGGACATTGTGAGCTACAGTTGTTGAAATCTTCCTAGGGCAGGCCGAAAATAGGCATTGCTGACGGGAGATTTTTTCTTGTGTGTTCAACCTATTCACTGTCCCATAAGCTGCACCAAGACAGACTCTGCCACTAATGGGGTCACTACTGGGGTCGGCAATATAGGGGTCAGGCGCGTGCGTGTTGGCTGTTCAAGTTCTAATTATCTAGAGAAAGCCAATTTTAAGACCGAAATAATGAAAGTTTGGGCTCATAGAAATGCGTGGGCCCCGGCCGGGACCTACTGATGAGATGCAATTAACAAAAAAAAAATCGAATTAACCAAAGTCAACCAGACGTCTATTGTATCAAGATTGTGTGCTTTAGATGCTCTAACATGTTCAGTTTACAGAAATGCGATATTTCTGTTTTTGATGTAGAGGTAACGAATTGGGGTAAACTTCGAGCTTTAATTAATTTTTAAACTTATCATCGTTTGGGAATTTTTTTGTCAAAAAGTTCATGCCTTAAATGATAAAAAAATCTGCTTCCTAGAGTCACTAGAACTAGACCTTCTCTCAAATGCACGAAATTTTATTCAAATCAGTCCAGCAGTATTGTCATAAATGCATTTCTGCATTTTACATGTATTTGAATAGGAAAATCAGAGTTGGTCTGGAGCTAAAGCTTCATCTTAAGGCATGAAAAGAGAGAACTAAGGGAGAGAGAGAATCCTGTGTAGCACATCAGAAGCTGGCACATCTAAGTCCATGCATCGACTTCACTGCCTACATTGCTCTATTACCGTACTTTCTGGTGTATAAGACGCATTTTTTTTTTCTGAATTTTTCGGCGGGGCCTCTTATAGAACGATGCGACTTATGTACGTTTTTTTTTTCCCGGGAAAACTGCCGTCGAAATCGGATCTGATGTGGCCACGTGAAGCACGCAGCTTGACGTATGTAATTGCTACGTGTTCTGTGCACGCTATTGAGGTGCCGAATTCTTCTCATGATCGAGTTCCCAAGCGCCATGCGAGAAGGGCGGAGCAGCAACGCAAGCGGCGGCAGGCCGACCCCGAATTCGTCGCATCTGCTGATCGCTCACAAGATACGGCACGCGCCGCTGCGCACACTACGCAGTTGCTACCAGAATACAACCCCCCCCCCGGCTCTCTCCCGCGCTGCCTTCCCGCTTTCCTCCCTTGTGCGCGATTCGGCTCACCGTCGGACGCTTTCACTCGCACATATAGCGTATGGCGCGCGGGGATGATGCTATCGTCCTTTATCGACCTTTTACTTTATACGGAACATCGCGGCAACCACGACAGCAGAAATGCGCCTGGAGCGGAATTATATAGAGCACCCATACGCTTGCGCGTGACCCGCGTTCACGGAAAGAAACGTCACGATTTTTTTTTTAATTGCTTACTGAACTGCGTCTTATACAAAGGTGCGACGTATAGACCGGAAAATACGGTAGTTTCATTAGTATGATAGTCCTCATCATGCAGCATGTTTCAGAAGTACCAGCGGAGGGTAAAGGCACCAAGCACATGGAGTGACGAAGCACAAACACACATGCACACTTGAAAGGTAGCCAGTATGCAATTGTGATTGACTGGTGTATGAGAAACGAACAGATACACACATGCCATTTGAGAATGGAAAAGTTGATTGTTTGGCAAACTAGTGCCATATCTTTTGGATATCTCCACTGCAGTCTTGGCTTATTACTGAGCACAGGTATTTGTCTTCACTACAATGTAAATATCATCACCATCATCATTATTCAGTTTACGGACAAGCAGGGACAAAAATATTGTGGAATCTGTGAGCGCATGTCAAACTACGTTCTTGGGCCCTCTGACAGAGCAAGCGCCTGGTATTGTGTGTAGGCAGGCACACGAGCACGAAAGGACGTGCATGTGCAATGCCATGTCTCGACACCAGCCACTTGCTCTGTCAGAGGGCACAAAAATGCAGTGTGCCACGCTCTTGCAGATTTCGCAAGCTGTATGTTCCCACTTGTACACTGCAAAGCTAAAGCTTTTCTCACCAATCCCTGATTACCCATGTCTTGTGTCTGCCGACGCCATCGTTTGTCTCCGAAGTTCTGTAAATCTGACTTAGTTTCGTTGTAACTGTGTTTGCATTGCAACATAAATAGACGAGGGCTGTGGTTGATTGAGAATAGCAGAAGTTTCAAAGATCTTGCTGCAAGGTTTGCAACCTTTGCTGCAAAGTTGCAAAGGTTTTGACCACCTGTTTGCATCTATTTGCACAGAGCATGGTGGTCTCCTTCCTTGTGCTGATGGTGCGTGGGCGGCAGTCATCGGTGGAGGTCGACACCGATGAATTTGAGGACGACGATGAAGAGCCCCTCGTTCGCGCCTGAACGATACGACGTGCCATTAGTCAAGGCCACTTGGCGTGCTATCACCACGTTCTGAGTCCACCCCTGTGAGAGATCAGTCCCTTTTCGGTGTTTGCTGTTTTCCTGTGCTCCATCATCTCTCAATAACAGGCATTCTTTACTAGTTTTGGCTAATGAACACACAGCCAAATATGTGTATATAATTGCAGTCAGGTATATTGCTTAAGGCCAACTACAACAGAGTGTCACTTTAGCTAAATCGGTTATAAATGAGTATTGTGTACTATTGAAGCATTCTTGGTTAAGCTGCAGGGGCTGGCAGTTGTCTAGCTTTCTTATTAGCAGGCTTTTGAATAGCGCATAAGAATGTATGTGGAGGTTAGCAAATGGGAAGTAAATGCCAGTACGTCGCCTTGCCCGAGATTTTTTCAGCACGATGCAGGCAGCCACAAGTGCTGCCTAATCTCACAGGTCGTGCCGAGGGACTGCGCTGGTTTTCAACGTTCTAGGTAATGCGTCACTTCTGGCAAGTGGTAATGGCAGTGTTTTAAAAAAATTTCTTTCAGTTTTGGTGCCAAAAATGTATTTTTCTTTTGTAGCTTTTTCTGATCATCCATTCGTACTCGTAACGTAAAATTTTGTATGGCGACTGCTCCATACCTGCACTATCTCAAACTAAGCTTATTGTGCGGTCCAAAGTTTTGCTGCAGTTGGCATTAACATATTCTTTTATGGGCTCAGAAAAGAGCCCACAATGTGTGAGCCAGGCACATGCAGGCAAACGGTCTTTAGGAGTATGAAAATGTTTTAGAAAAGGCCTGGTACTTGAACTTTGTGACCCTGTCTATAGCACAGTGGTCTCTAGTCTCACTGGCACTACAATTGTGCAGTGAGCAATTGCATGCTAAGGTTGAGAAGAACCTCATGCTGTTGCATTGCTAAAAGCCAACTTGCGGTTTCCCACTGCTACTAATAGTTGACATGACCGGGAGTGTAGTGTCGTTTATATTCTCCTATTAAAGCATTGGAATGAGTGTGTGTGTGTGTGTATTTCATGAGATAAATTTGTGTGCAAACGAGATAGTATTTATAGTTTGCAGGCAGCATCGCACAGAAGAGTGGGAAGTACTACAGCCCATATCTTACACTTGTGTATTGCTGAAAAAAAACCTTTATAGAAATGTTTTTTTTTCTTGGTTTCTTGCAGTTTTATTAAGTATGCTAAAGGTTATTGTAAGTTACTTGTACACATTGTGATTGAGAACCACTGTTATTTTATTCGAAATAAGGTTTATTCTAATAGCACAGAGGGGTCAGTTTATGTGTGAGAGCAAGACAATGTATGCAGCTGACTGCCACGGTGCTTGTGAAAACGTTCCAGCATCTTTACGATAGCAAGCTTTTGTTGTGAAGTTCTTTTGTCATCCGCTGATGTCAATTTGTTGACCAAGAAGTTCTTCATTGGTAGTGGCACCAGGAACAATAGAAATAGACTGGTGCTGTGCAGTTGTGAAAATTACTGAGCCCTGTGCTTACTTTTTATCTTTGATGTGCTTCTCAGTCAGTCAGGCCAGAGATAATCATTCAGAACTATGTATCAGTTACATTGCTTTCGCGGTTTGTGAGTAATGGAACTGTATATACACAAGCTCTTCACAGAGTATCGGTGAGGTAGGCCTAAGCAGCAGCGCTGGCACAAAGGCATTGGCAACAATGAAATAAGGAATGCATGTAGTCGAACTTCATTATAACAAAGTACGGCACTGACACAAAAATACTGTCGTTATAAGCAATATTAGTTACGAGTAGATATTCATTGCATGCTGATATCGGTGAGAAACATTTAATTTGAAAAACTTCATTGTGTTCGATAATTTGTTAAATTCATGTTCGTTATGTAGTTGCGACTGTAGTGGCTTTTTTCTTTTTTCTCCGAAAAAAGATGCGGCTGTGAGCGCTTTGGCTGCCAACCACATCTTCACTGCTTTGGTATTCAGCAAAGTGTAATATATATACCTTGTAAATATATTGCAGATATATATTTCATAAACCTCACCCCTTATATAACACCCCAAAAGGCGTCTTTAAGGAAAATAAAGTGGTGTGTTGTGATGTGATATATAAACAGGCTAAAACCCTATAATGTCTCACTGCAGGATACAACTGTGTCTGTAATTTCACGTGATGTGGCACATATGGCACATTCATGGCACATTTGACTGGTCTTTTCAGAGCACTCCAGCAGTGCTTCGAAAACAGCAGCAAAGCTCTAGTGTGGACGTAAGTGGGCTCCAGTAGTGTTAATGAAGCTGGATTATCGCTACTATACCCAAGTATTCTGGTAGCACAGCTAGAGCGCTCTAAAATGTCCAGTCGAATGTCCATAACTGCTGTGGAAAACCAAGATAGCCTGTTCCTTTAGTTGCTGACAGTACCCAAATGTGCTACGAGCGAGTCAGACTTGACATTAGATGTTTTTGAAACTCAAAGGAAACTGTACATAATATATACGCTGTGTGCTGACTGTACAATTCTGCAAAAGCAGTGTTTTTATTTTGCTTGTTCTTGCCCTTCCACACTACCTAATGTTGGAATGAAGTGCAAATTAAAATAAAGATAAGTTTGACATCTCCCCCTGTTTGTTGCCTACTGTATTACTATGTGACAAGTAACTCTTATATCAGCCCCAGTATATTCATCAATGCCGCTCACCTCATGCTTCTCCCTCATGCTTTAGTATACTCCTCAGTAATGCACCTCGGCAATTCTTAGTTTTTTAATCAGGTGCTTTCAACATCATGTTGAAAACACTGGATCGAGAAGAGAGGTGTTTCTCTGGCAATCACTCAAGAATTGCTGAGTAGCATTATCGAGGTATGGTGACACCTCAATCAAGAGGTGTGAAGTTTGATTCCCACCTGAAATATTGTGCAGATGTTTTGACCAGTAAGTGGCCCTTGAGGCAAAATAGGCCACAGGCAAGCTTTATAACTGTCAGAATTGCACCAGTAGCACACCCAGGAAATCTGCCAGGGGGGGTTAAATTTTTGTGTAGGGGGCGGGGGGAAGCAAGCTCTTTGCATAATATGCAATTTTCTTGCTTTAGCCAGAGGAATGCAACAGCGAAATAAAAATGCCTAATAATTACAATAATGACACCAAGGATGATGACGATGGTTATTTCTTCAGCGTTTTACTGATAGTAATTTAAGAGTGAATGAATAAATGTAAGACAGTGATAGAGTGTTTGTGTTAATCAGGAAAATTCGACCTCAAGCCACCTCCTGAATTGTAATGACAATGTGAACAGAGCGCTGAAGGTACACGTTGGACTGGTGGGGCTGGACGCGTGGGGGGGAGGGGGGTTAACTCTGGCTCGGGGGGGGGGGGGGGGGTTACAACACCCGAAACCCCCCCTTGTCAGTGCACCACTGAATCGCACACTACATCGATTCCGTCTGTGTCATCACGAGCCATCTCCACCTATAGTTTTTTCGAGGCCCCACTGTGGAAAAGATGGAAATGCTGCCACGAAGAGGAAAGTGGCAGCTTTGAGAGGGTGTGGTCTAGCAATGCAGCTGCCTCTCTCATCTTTCTGTCTCTTCTCCACCCGTCCCCACACTGCTGGCAGATGACACCTGAACATCTGCCAGCAGTAGGGTGCAGTCAGCCTGAACATCTGCCAGCAGTAGGGTGCAGTCAGCAGGCTTTCCTCTTCTCTGTCAATCAATCTGTCTCTATAACTTTAGGCTGCCTTGCCAGACTCGCTGGCGAAGTCAGCAATATCCAGGGCAAGAACAGGTAAGTCACTTGATTGGTGGGGTTTATAATGATTGGATCTTTAGCAGGTAAAGAAGGTATTCAGCAGTACCCTTTGGTGGAATTTGAGCTCGGCTTCGTTCGAACCTGTTGATGTGAACAAATGTGAGTAAAGAATTATCTGAACGTGAAAGCGCTCTCACTTTGCCACACAAGTCGGTGACTCGAGAAAGGAGTTGGTCGCACCTGATAGGCATGGCACCAATACATTTTCAAATATTCTCAAAGAAAAAAATCGCGCACCATTAAACTGCTGTGAAAGTGGATTACCAGCGAAGCAGTTTAGTACACGGTGTAGAGGTGACACAGAATTTAGATCAAAGGTGTCAGCAAATTTTATTTCTCTTGAGCGGCGACAGCGATCATCCCGAATAAGCCACATGCACACACCTTTATTTTAATCAGTGGTCTTGATAGGCGGCTTACATTTGCATATTGCCACCTCGGGGAGCCGGTGGAAAGTAGACGCGCGACAGGACTGCCACGCCGGGAGAGTGGGAGGAAACTAGGCACGCAAGCGCTTGGTTTGATGACTAAGAGAGGGCGGTGCGAGCGTATACATGGCCGACACGGGTCGCACAACAGAAAATCTTTGAGAAGCCTTATTGTCTACCTGAGAGTCTACTGATATTGAAAATGGTGCCCATTGATTATACTGAAAATGCATATTCAAGTGATGAGTGATTGATGTATGCACTTCCCTGGACAGAGGAAGCCACAAAATCTTCATACACGAATGTGGCTGCTCACAGATGACAGTGGCATGCCTACCGTAATTGCGCTTGCAGAGCACAAAGCAGTACTGGTATCATGGGCGTAGGTGGTGCATTGAGAATTGCAGATGGTTGTGTAGGCCACAATAGCCTTCAGTACAACATTAATACCAAAATTCTTTGTCGCCGACATGCTGCTTACCCGATTATGCTTCAGACTGGGAAGAGTAATTCTAGAGGTCCCAACACTATTTCAACATGGAAAAAATATTGCAACACATGGAGTATAACATACAAGACACAAGGGACAGGATACAAACAATAAGAACGAGAGCAACACAAACGTATGTGGTACGAGAATGAAAGACGGAAAATTTTTTGTACCCTTGTAGAGCGTAGCAACATGGTAGCACAAAAGAAAAAAAAAGTGCAGTAACCATTGACGATAATCCTCAATGTAAATGGATAGCCGGACCTTTCCAGGAAGCTCTTCACTTTATCAATCGAATGATCGCTTGAAAGCGTATATTTTTTGCATTGTGAATATTTAGGTAGCATGTTTTGTTTAATTCTATAGGGAACAGAGCCGTTAGCCAGCACATCTGCAGTGCTAGTGTAGGTGGCCGTACGTACAAGGCCGATGCGTCATATGTGTTGTACGTCTTCAGTGGAACTAGCGCTGGCTTGAAAGGAGACCGCCATCCTTCTCTCCCGCAGCCCCCACAATTAAGGGGAGAGGGCGGCGGCAAAATAGAACGGCTTTTCTGTGCTCCATGGGCTTTATTTAGTGCTCCACTCTCTGTGGCTCCACCACAGCATGTAAACCCTGAGAGGCCTGAAAGTTCTCGCTTACAACTCTGTTGTAATTGCTGGTTTTTGGCGTCTGATGCGCCCCCGCAATTGATTGCACATGAGCACGTGCCCTTTGCAACGCCGCCTTTGTATCAGCGATGAAAGTCAGACGACCACGAAAATGGGCGAAAGAGACCGGCTCTGTATCCCCCAGTGCTAGGCAGTCGAAGTCTTCAATGTAGCGGCATATAACTGGAGGAAAAAGTGGAACTAATACTGGGCTTCTGTGAAGATCTTTAGCGATGTTTAGAGCTTGCCTGTGACAGATAACACAATTCTAGTCCTTGAGCTGAACTACTCCGAGGCAGACATTATTTGCTCGAAAATTGCAATACATAATTGACTAATTCTTGAATGTCACTAAGTTTATTTATTGTGTTAGCATTCTTAGGATACTTCACGCATTTTCCCGGGGCTATATAATGACACGTATACATGTTTATCTTTCACCATCAACAAGTCCATCAACAAGTCTGGAGTGCGCCCCGACCCTCAGAAAACTGCAGCCATCTCCAACTTTCCTCCGCCCGCCGACAAGAACGCAGTGCGTAGATTTCTTGGACTGTGCGCCTATTACAGGCGCTTCGTCAAGGACTTTTCGCGGATCGCTGAGCCACTGACGTACCTCACGAAGGCCGACGTCGAGTTCAAGTGGGAGACGCCGGAAGTTGAAGCATTTGAAGAACTGAAGCGACGCCTGCAATCGCCGCCAATACTTGCGCATTTCGACGAAAACGCCGATACCGAAGTCCACACCGACGCAAGCAGCGTAGGACTCGGCGCCGTTCTTGTGCAGAGGACTGACGGACTAGAAAGGGTTGTAAGTTACGCTAGCCGGTCGCTATCGAAGGCGGAAGCAAATTATTCCACAACAGAAAAGGAGTGCCTCGCCATCATCTGGACTACATCAAAGTTTCGTCCCTACCTCTATGGCAGGCCCTTTAAAGTTGTGAGCGACCACCACGCCTTGTGTTGGCTAGCTAACTTGAAGGATCCTTCAGGTCGCCTCGCACGATGGAGTCTAAGACTTCAAGCATTCGACATCACCGTCGTTTACAAGTCCGGGTGAAAGCACTCTGACGCTGACTGCTTGTCTCGCGCCCCCGTCGAACCGCCGCCATAAGACGACCAGGATGACGACACTTTCTTGGGACCCATCAGTGCCGACGAATTCGCCGAGCAACAGCGAGCCAACACGGAACTAAGGAGCCTTGTAGACTACCTGGAGGGCAAGACCATCATTGTGCCGAAGGTGTTCAGGCGAGGAGTGGCGTCGTTTTTCTTGCAAAACGACATTCTCCTAAAGAAGAACTTCTCGCCTCTCCGAGCCAACTACCTCCTCGTGGTACCCGCAGCATGGCGTCCAGAGGTTCTGCAAGCTCTCCATGACGACCCAACGGCTGGACACCTCGGTTTTTCCCGCACGCTCGCGAGGATACAAGAAAAATTCTATTGGCCTCGCCTCTCTGCCGACGTCGCCCATTACGTAAGGACATGCCGACACTGTCAGCGACGCAAAACACCACCGACAAGGCCAGCCGGACTTCTACAGCCGATCGAGCCACCTCGCCGACCGTTCCAGCAGATCGGGATGGACTTACCGGGGCCTTTTCCGACGTCGACGTCCGGGAATAAATGGATCGTCGTAGCTACGGACTACCTCACCCGCTACGCCGAAACAAAAGCCTTGCCCAAAGGCAGTGCCGCCGAGGTAGCCCGATTCTTCGTTGAGAACATCCTCCTGCGTCACGGCGCCCCAGAAGTCCTCATCACCGACAGAGGTACGGCCTTCACGGCTGAACTAACTCAAGCGATCCTGCGCTACAGCCAGACAAGCCATCGCCGAACCACCGCCTACCACCCGCAGACGAATGGCCTCACCGAGCGCCTAAATAAGACCATCGCCGACATGCTGGCAATGTACGTCGACGTCGAACACAAGACGTGGGATGCCATCCTTCCGTACGTGACCTTCGCATACAACACGGCCATGCAAGAAACGACGCACATGGCGCCGTTCAACCTGGTCTACGGAAGGAACCCGGCAACGACGCTTGACGCCATGCTACCGGACGTCACCGACGAAGAAAATCTCGACGTTGCCACCTATCTGCAGCGTGCCGAAGAAGGTCGACAGCTCGTCCGTTTGCGCATCAAGAACCAGCAGAGGACCGACAGCCGACACTACAATCTTCGACGACGCTACGTCGAGTACCAGCCCGGCGACCGTGTTTGGGTCTGGACTCCGATACGCCGACGAGGACTTAGCGAGAAACTGTTGCGTCGCTATTTCGGACCATATAAGATAATCCGACGTATTGGCGCACTGGACTATGAGGTCGTGCCAGACGGCATTTCGCAATCACAGCGGCGCCGGGCACGACCTGAAGTCATCCATGTGGTGCGTCTTAAACCTTTCTACGCCCGCTGACGACGTTAGGTACTTTGTTACTTTGTTATTGTTTTTTTTTTTTGTTGTTGTTGTTGTTGTTTATTACGCATGGTTTTGTTTTCGCTTTCGTGTTTGTAGCATCGGGACGATGCTTTTTAAGGGGAGGGTATTGACACGTATACATGTTTATCTTTCACCGGTGGCCGCTTTCCACCGGCTAACAAATGTTAAACGTTATCGCTCGGCGCAGGACGCGCCTGTATCGGAAGTTTCTAGAACGTTATCGATGCTTCTTTCCGTTGCCTGTTTTCACCGACGCTTATGTTATCTGATTGTATGACCGACGCGAATTGTCTAGAACTTTCTGGAAGACACGCGGGCATCAGGGATTAATCTGGAACCTTCGATGACTCAGGTATAAAAGCCGACGCGCTTCGCCGCTGATCAGATTTTCGACGATCGCCGACTGTGTTCGCCGCTTTCGTTGTGCTTCGAGTGTAGCTTGCTTTTGTGGGCACAGGTTCGCCCAATAAAGAATCAGTTTCGTCATACACAGCTTTTTCGACTGTTTACTTCAGCGTCACTGCTACGTGACAATATGTTTGTATCTATGTATGTTTGTTCGGATCTAACCGTTTTTCCGCCTACCTGTGTCGCTGGGTAGTCCGTGGTCGAATGGATAGTGCATCAGTCTGCTGCGCTGAGGTAACAGGGTTCGAAACCAACCGTAGGACCAACTTGGGTCTTTGGGTATGTGGCAATGTATACATACCATCGACCAAAAAGTTTACAGACCAAGGGATCTGACAAAAAAGCTGAATATCTCCGCAGCCTCAAAACGCAGCCTGGTATTCCCATTTCCAACATTTACGGTTTTACTGCCTACATTTAAAGGGGCCCTGAACCACTTTATCGAAGTGGAGAAAGACATTTGAAGTGAAAATAGGCTATTGCGGAATCACTTTGCTGCAAAAAGTACTTCAATGCGTTCAGCAGAAGTGGAGTTATCGGCAGTCAAACACGGCCTCCATTGTGCTCCCCCTCCTCCTCCAAAGCCTTGCACTGCGAAGGCTACGGCGGAGACGTAACCGTCACTTCAAATTTTCGATTCGGTGCCTACGCCTTGTAACATACGCGGTGCTGGTCGCACTCTACGTTGGGGCCTGCAGATAAGATTGCCCCACTTGCCGCGATATCTTTTCTTTTTATTTTTGCCACTCCCTGATTGGCTATGTAGCGCACAAAAAGCGCGTCGCTGCAAGAATAAAGGTGATTGTCTTCCTGGCACTGCGTGGGTCGTCTGTTCCTTGGGCCGGTCGTCGAGCCGCCGAATACGTAACAGCTGGTGGCAGCGGTGGGATACGAACCCACGCCCCCGAAGAGACGTGATGCACAGTGCCTTCATCTTTTCTGCGATGGCTACCTCATCATGCCCGCCTGTGCCACCATGCACCTCGGCTTCTTCACCCTTTCCAAGCGCAAGGACAATGTGATCATGCAAAACGCGTCAGTGCTGTGCTTGCATGGACAATCTTGTTTCTATCGTTGGCTACCTGTTCGCCCCTACAGTTCTTCAAGAAGCGTCATCCTCTTGAACGCTTTCCGAAATGGGTAGCTTTGGCCGAGCTGTAAAATTCGCGGTGCTGGTCGCACTCTACGTTGGGGCCTGCAGATAAGATTGCCCCGCTTGCCGCGATATCTTTTTATTTTTGCCACTCCCTGATTGGCTACGTAGCGCATAAAAAGCTCGTCGCTGCAAGAATAAAGGTGATTGTCTTCCTGGCACTGCGTGGGTCGTCTGTTCCTTGGGCCGGTCGTCCTGCCGCCCTCGGCGTCGAGCCGCCGAATACGTAACAGCCTGGCTAAACGCAAACCAAACGCGGCTGTCCTCAGAGAGCCGCAGTGCGCTTAGCCACTGGACTCGTGGCGGGAACTCGCGGCGGCCGCGGTGTAGCCGACCGCAGCGACCAATAGCAGCCGCGTATTGGAGTGCGCTTTATGACGAAATAAAGCGCACAGAAAAGAGTGAGGATCATGGGGTTTTTGAAACGAAAGCGTTTGAGAAAAAGTGACTTCGCGCTCCGCTTGCGAGCTTCACGGACCGCATACGACAGCAGAACTTGGCTGAGATGTTCACAACAGCGTATGCTACCCACGGACTACGTTATTTCACCAAGCCCGAGGGGTAGTTCAGGGCCCCTTTAATGGCTGCTCGGATATTCAGCGTTATCTGAAATCCCGTTGCCCGTAAGCTTTTTGGGTCGATAGTACATACATGCCGCTCTTCAACGAATCTCTCAGGCCGACATGGGTCACTGTAAGATGCAGGACTTGGTAGGTACCGCTGGTCGGAGAAACGCTTTGACGTCGACTTGGAGCACTGTGCCACTCGGTCTGTGTTGGTGGTCAATGAACCTCTCCGATGCCAACTTAGGTCACTGGGTATGTGCCAATAGGTGAGTGCTTCTCTTCAATGAGCTTCATTTACGCTAATTCGAGTAACTATAGGTATGTGCCACCGCGAATGTGCCACTCTACAATGACGAAAAAGCCCATCTGCTGCTGGTGAAATACTTGTAATGAAGGGCATGAGTGCGTGTTTGTTGGGCTAAACATTTTGTTCACTCATTGTCGACACATGTACAGCCGCACCTGAAGTAAAAAAAAAGCGAGAAAAAAAAACCGTTGAAGTTTCGCTCGGAAAGGCGAAGCATCGATTGCAATAGCAAATTGGTGGACAGCTGTGCGAAGTAAGGGTAGTAGTTTTATCGGCCGGCTAAACATGTAGACATAGGCTTACTAACTCAATGAACAAGCATGGTGTCACGTACGCACAAGCAAACAGGAACACATATCTCACTCGATAACCGCGAAAACTCGCTGTCAAAACGCTGGAGTGACGAAGCGCGGCGGCGAGCGAATTGAGCTTCGTGCTGCGTCACGCATCAATGCGAACTAAGCCGCGAAAACACAGCGTAGGCGGATTGTGTCCACGGCGCAGGCTGCCTTCAAAATGCAGCGGTCCGCGCGGGCGCGTGCGGCCACTGGCGCCGCCCGGAGTAGAACGGGACTTCATACGGACTCTATACGGAACCTCACGGCGACAGCGACGGCAGAAATGCGCCTGGAGCGTCCATATGATTTTTATCGCAATAAAAGACACAGTTGTGATGTTTTATTAAATTTTAAGAGCAATGACGGCAAAACGATGCAAGCACTTAATTCCTTGTGGCGTTTTGATGCGCCACTACTTCTAATAATGACAGTGAAATACATATGTTGTACTCGACCTTCTATAATACGTGATAGAGTCAAGTTCCAGGTGGTCAAAATTAATCCGGAGCCCTCCACTACGGCGTGCCTCATAACCAGAGCTGGTTTTGGCACGTAAAAAGCCAGAAAGAAGAGAACAAGATGAGTTACTGCAGTGTCTGGAATAATTAAAATTAATTAGAAATAACCGATTACCGCACACCAAAGCTCATTGTATGATATCATAATCACCTGCCACTTACCTCTCCCTGTATCTCCCACTTCCCCTTACCCCAGTGAGGAGTAGCAGGCTAGAGACCCGATCTCCAGGCCGACCTCTCCTCCCTTTTCATTAAAATCTACTCCTCCTACTCCTCCACATTCGTTTGGATCTTCTGGAATCTATGTTCGCTTATTGGTGGCACGAGCATCGAGTGACACTTTTGTTTCTTACGCAGCACTTCCGGTTCACCTCCTGAGACGACCGGGGACGAAATTGAGAATAAATCGGAAAAAATATAAAAAATAGTATAGTACAAAATTCACGGGTTTCATTAGAGAATAATATCAGAGCATAAGTTTAGTTACAAGTTGAGTTACTGACGTGTCTGGAATGATTAGAATTAATTAGAAATCGCTGATTGCTGGGGACGAAATTCACAATAAATCAGAAAAAAATAGTACAGTACAAAATTCATGGGTTTCGTTATAGATATGATATCAGACTATACGTTTAGTTACAAGATGAATTGCGCTGCTGAGCACGAGATCGCGGTATCGAATCCCGGCCGCATTTCGATGGAGGCGAAATGCAAAAACGCCTGTGTGCTTGCCTTGTAGGGGACGGTAAAGAACCCCAGGTGGTCAAAATTAATCCGGAGCCTTCCACTATGGCGTACCTCATAATCAGAACTGGTTTTGGCACGTAAAACTCCAGAAAGACGAGAAGAACAAGATGAGTTACTGCATGAAGTGTCTGGAATAATTAGAATTAATTAGAAATCACCGATTACCGCACACCAAAGCACAGAATCGTAGACTTTAGATACCCGTCACTTGAGCACGACTTTGGCGCAATTCATGGAAACCGGAAAGTAGAAAGCGGAAGTAATACGTCACACACAAGAAGGTGGCATGATATTTAATCGGCTAATTAATGCAAAGCAGTTGCCTGGCATAGACTGCATATCTGCCTGGCAGAGCGGATGTGATGTCACTCCCTCCTCTCGCTTGTGCTCTCCCGGCGCGCACCTTATCGCTCGTTCGCTTGCTCGCAACAGCTGCGCGCGCGCTCGTTACATACTCAGTCGTCAGCACCGGAGAGGGCACGAAAGGTGTGTTTCGTGCGCCGCTCGCTAGAGGACTACGCCCCGCCAGGTGGGGTGCTCTGCGCTTCCTCCTCGCACCTCGCCCGCATATCGTGCCAGGGGAAAGGCGTTCGGTCACTTGCACCTCCGAGTTTGGTTCGTGCGTTGCGTTCGCCATGGAGGTGGTCGACGAGGAAGCCGCCAGGCCAAGCACAGCCTACCGACAAGAAGACCTACATACGATGGTTCGCTGTGTCCGTGTACTTCTTTCAAAATATAGACACACACTAAGTTAACCTAAAGAGCACCAACGCCGCGGTGCGAGAGCCACTAAGAGATACCTAAGTCAAAAATTACGGTCGCCTACCGTTTTTATTTACAAATTTTAGTTGTGAATGAAAATTGCTTCTGCAGATTGACACTTTCGCAATGCGTGGAGGTCAGTCCTTTTACAGTACGAAATGCGTGAATAAAAACAAAAACGTTGACTTTTCCTCGTGTTGAGTTCTGGTTGACTGAGAAATCGGCGATCTTTAATTGATCCACTTCACAACACACGAACAAAGCTAACGAATGATGGGGCTAGGAAGTTATTTTCTTTATGCAAGCCTCCACTAATATCTGTGGACTAGTTCAACTGTAGTCCTAAACTTGAACACAAGTTTGAAATTTCAATGCGAATACTTTCACGAAATGATGAAATGTAACATTTTAACAGCGAATATTGGTGGTTAACGACGGTTTACTATATAAGTCTTCTCATAAAATTGCTTGGCGCTGGCGTGTACGAGCGATGTTCCAGTGCTTTAAAGCATGAGTAGAAGCTTGCAAGGTAAACGCGACAAAAAAATAGCGCTTCCTAAACAGGGCACACTTCAACGGGTTCTGCTTCGTGATTTGGCCAATGTCGCCACTCGGCCAGCGGACCTGCAGGAGAGCACGAACACATGCCGCTTGCATGCGAAGTGGGAAAGGAGGGCTTCCACTGTACCCTGCTCCTCCCAGCTGGGCACTCTCTCCCTCTACCTTCTGACCTCATCAGTGATGTCATGAAGGCATTGTTTTGTTTGTGAATTATTTTCAGTTGGATACCCGGCAGCCGCCAGTGGTGGAAGCGGCGCTGCCGCCGTGTATCGGCCTGCCACTGAGCGTCCCAAGGGAGGTATAGGGAGTTTCTGCACCCTGGTTCAAATCTCCAACAAGCACTACGTGACAGCCGTCAAGAAGATTTACATCTAGGTCACGAAAAAGACAATCATTTTACTTAGCTGCTTGCGCTGGTCCAGAGAATCACAAAATATACTCAAACGTCTTTATAACGCAGTGCTTGGGACCTGCAAAATCCTTCGTTATACCGGTAACTTCGTTGTAAAGATCTTGCACCATACACCGCTCACAATAAAGCAGGCTAAGCGCGTTCAACGTAAGAAAACATTTGTTTAACATGAATTCTAGAGAGACTTAGTGAAATAAGTCGCTAATTCCTTGTGCACATTTCGTCATGACGGAATCTTCGACTGCAGCCGATATTACTGCACCGAGGTTTAAGGCATGATCGGTGAAACCCAGGAGCGACGCATTAAAGGGGCCCGGAACCACTTTTTATCGAAGTGGAGAAATGCACTTGAAGTTAAAATAGGCTATTTTAGAAATAATTTGCCGCAAAAAGTACTTCAATGCATTCAGCAGAAGCGGAGTTCTTGGTAATCAAACACAGCGTTCACGGTACTTCCACTCCTTCTTCAATGATTTGCATTGCGAAGGCTACGGCGGAGCAGCTGGTGCCCACAACGCTCCGCCAACTACACGTCACCATGGCGCGCAGTTCAAGCTTGATTTTGGATGTTAACGTAGACGCCACTACTTCCGATTTTGGGGTCTACGACGCGCCAAACGTAAGTCAAACGCGGCTGTCCTCAGCGAGCCGCAGTGCGCTTAGATTATGGTGATGATGATGATTTAATGCATCCCCTGTGGAACGGGGCGGTGACAAATAGTCACCCAGCCTGCTTGATTTAATCAGGTATGCTATACAATCCTTGTTATCAAGCATTTTTGTATACGTCTTGTTGTAAAATGCTGTATTAAACCGCCGCGTCATGTGCGCGCTGTCAATGCGCATGCGCCAAGTTGTTTTCTCTGTTCGCTCAACAGGTGCCCCCCCCTTTCCCCTTTTGCTTTATATATGCGTGCAATAAACGCTTGTGGCTGTTCTCGGCTAAGCACTTCGTCGGCAACGTCTCCCTTCTTGCATAACGGCAGCTAGGCTGCCGCTGCTATGTTACAATATTTATTCCCCTTCAACATCTACTTTGTACCGCTACATATGACTGTAAGAGTATCAATCTCTTCTCTGCTTATTTTTTTTTTTTTAGGAGCGAAGCTCCTTAGGCTCTCACGATGTCCGTTGTCGCCGTCGTCGTAGCTCCTCGTCGCGCACGCAGCGTGCATACCTACCGCGCACAGGTGTTGCGCTGCGCCAGCGCCGCTCCGAAACCCCTCTCCGAGCAAGCGCACGACGTCATGCGCAGAACCGTTCGCAGAGCGCACGCAGCGCGCGCATGTGTAGCGCCGGCGCCGCGCCGCTGTCGCTTAGCACTGCAGCGCGAACGTAAGCGCAAACGTCGTGACTCTAATCCTACAGTGACCTACACTTCGAGAACGAGACGCGGCAGCCCAACGGCAACGCCGCGAAGCTAACCCCGAGCTACTAGCACGAGAAGCAGCAGCACGCCGGCAACGGCAGCAAGACCCCGAAGCGAAAGCTCGAGCAGCAGCCGTAATCGTCCATGGAGCTTCGCTCCATCATCAGCATTCACTTCGTGGATAGGCTGCCAATTTTCACCAATACTCTACACTTCTCTTGCTTATCATGACTGCGGACCGGTTGACGCTTCTGTCCACTTTAAACCCAAGCGCTTCTGGAAGGTGTAAGTTACCTACTGGTTACCTACTGGGTGAATCCCTTCGCATTCCATTAGGATGTACTTTGTGGTCTCCGGATTTTATTGTGATAATTATATGGACACTCTGGGCGCATTTCTGCCGTCGCCGTGATGTTCCGTGTAAAGTTCAAGAGCGATAACACCGTCGCCGCGCCATATGCTGCATGTACCAGTGAAAGCTTGCGAGGGTGAGCCGACGATGGCGGCTCTATCTCGCGCGCGCAAGGGAGAAAGCGCGCCATCTTCAGTCGCGTGCAAGGTACTTGGGGGAGAAGGGGGGGGGGGGGGCGTTCTACTGCGGCGGCTGCTGCGTATGGCGCGACCGCGCGCGGGCTTGGAAACGATCTGCGACGGGGACAAAGTGGACAAAGTGCGCCGAGCGCTGATATCTTGGTGTGCGCCGTGTTTCGCCGCTTCGCGTTGAAGCGGGAAGCAGCGCGACGCGGTCAATTCGCTCGCTGCTGTTGCCGCGCTTCCTCACTGGCGTTTTGGCAGCGAGTTTCCGCGGTCATCCAATGAGATCTGTTCATGTTTGCGTGTGCGCGCGCGTCGCCATGCTTGTTAACTTAGTAAGCGAATGTTTACAAGTTTATCAGCTAGCTGGGCCGATGCCCTGCACAGCTCCAGGCTCGTTGACCAAACCTCGGCCGTTCAGCAGGCCCGCGAAGCGGCAACTAGGCAAGGCCTGGATGTCCCTACGTGGGAGACCTGAGCCCGGGTCATCAATCTGCAGGCCACTCATTGAACTTTTTTACCAACCATCCAATACGGCTGATAAAACTACTACCCTTACATCGCATAGCTGTGTACTAATTTGCTATCGCAATCGATGCTTCACCTTTTGGGCGAAACTGCGACGTTTTTATGGCTGCAGCATACGCAGGTGGTGGCGTGGAGCAGAGGTAGAACACCGGGCTTCTAATCTGAAGGTGATAACTTATAAGTTCAAATCCTCCTCCAGTCCACTACGTTTTCAGGCATGGAGTGGTGCCGGATATATATATATATATATATATATGCCACTTAATTGGAACGAATTCTCAGAATGACACCACTTTCGCGATATTAATTCCCGAACTTTGCGGAGAAATGCATTGGCGTTGCAGTTAATTTTGTGCTTCAGTGCATAAAGCGACGTTTTGTTTAGAACCTAACTGGAACGCCAATGCATTGCTTCGCAAAGTTCCGGAATTAATATCTCGAAACGGGTGTCATCCTGAGAATTCGTTCCAAGTGGATCCGGATCGCCTTGCGAACTCCACGGCTACAATTTGTAAATTGCAATATGGGTCATCAGGCAATTAGTTAAAAACTTAATGAGTGAATTTCTGTTAATTATTCGATTATGCATTTCAATTTCTTGTGCAAGTAATGTCCGCCTCTTTGAGTAGACCAGCCTATAAACTAGAATTGTGCTATCTGCCACAGGCCACCTTTAAGAATTTTTGAAAGTGTTCGGTAAAACACCCCGTATATATATATATATATATATATATATTACCGAGAGCTAGTGGGGCTATACTAGTCCAGGTGCAACCAAGATTTGGAAGGCGCACTAAGCTTCAACAAAGTCATTCCCTCACCAGAACAGGAATTGGCCTCCCTGGAGCAGTATTCGGCCACTACCTCCCTCATGACTCATGCAATTAACCCATGGCCCTCAGTCCCCAGCGGCTGCTAGTGGCCCGAGCAGGTAGACAACTTGGGTCGCCGTGTCGGCGTAAGAGGATAGATATATAGATAGGCTCAAAACGCATGAAGTAGACAAAGATTGCTAATCGCATTAATAAATATTTTGTTATAGGCTGTGGGCGAAAGATAGCAACTGCAGAAATGAGAAGATAGCTGTAATAAATTTAAAGATTACAGGATTTAATTTAAAAGTTAAGTGAAAGAATGAATAGATAGTAAAATTTTAATGAGGTAATCGTCTTGGGTTCCTTATAAAGTTATAAATTGCGATAAAAGCATCTCTATGACTGAATCCGAGTGCAGTAGCTCCAAGTAGGAGATTGGCTAACTAAGTTAGTGGTAGCCCAAGTTGGCGAAATGGAACTAAAGTTTTCCTTGTCTTGCAAGTCAGTGGCAGGTAATAAAAAATGGTCGATAGATTCAGGTACATTGAAAAATTTACGCAGAGGGTACAAAGCTAAACCAGGGTTGCTTAAATAACAGTTCTGAATCACTATTAGTTTTCTATTCCTATTGCTTTTATTCGTTTCCCTATCGAAACGCTATTCCCATAATTATTTACTGTAATATTTAGTTACGTAGAATTCATATCTGCATCCGTTAACATTTCATCTCAGAAGTTCTAGCTATTAAGTTTTTTTTCAATTTATGTCCCCCCGAATTATTATTATTATTAAAGCGAAGCTGTTATAGGCTAGGTTCCAGGAGATTGCGCTCGTAGAAAACCGAAAGTGTAGATACAACAATTTTGGACACGTCGCGCCACCTCGTGCAGTCGTATCAAAATGCCGGGTTGGCGGCGTTTTCAAACTTAGGATTGTAAAAAGGTGTGCATTATATCGCGGTTTTCGCCGGATATAACGTCTGCTTCTTCATTACGTGACGTAGGTCATCCTGGCGACCACGTGAGCGCGTTAGCGCTTGTGTGCGTGCCGCGATTGGCGTAGCCGTCTTTAATAAAACGTTTTGACGGTACGGTGATCGCGACAGTGTAGGTTACCCCTGCAACGCCTACGAAGGACATCGAAACGTTCATGATAGACATGTTCGGTTGGGTGATGCCCAACGACGATACGCCCATTCTCATCGGAGGGGGGGGGGGGGGGACAATATTCACTACAGCAGACCTACCACAGTCAGCTTCGCTGGCTTCCATATTCACAGTAGTGGAAGGGCTCAGAATTTTTTTTTTAAACCTTCCACCGCCCGAGTCATCGCGGACACCCAGAGTGAGTTGCGCCATTGCACTGAGAAACTTAACCGTCCAAACAACGCTATCTCACCAATGCAGTTTTGTTGTTGTTGCCTCAGTTTTGTCAGCGCCAACCGGTTCTTTGTCAATCTTCCTTTGTGAGCACGTGCCACTGCCTTGAAGGCAATCATCATTAACATGACTCTGACGTTATATTCGACGACAGCAGCAGCAGCAGCAGGAGCAGCTCCAGCGTCTCTCTGGGCTAGTCAGACTGAAGGACTCGAAGATTTCTTACACCACCGAAAGTGCGCATTTGGAGCCCACTTGCTGTCGAAGCTGTCAGTTGAGGGAAGGCTCGCGAGATGCGAGGCGAGAGAGCCCCGCCGTGGCGGCATCAAACCTCTGCCAATCCGGAGCAGCCGGTGGAGTTGTTCCTGGCTCGCGCTTTCCCGTTGCCCGAGGATACTTCCGAGCCCGATTCGTGGCGGCGATACTCTTGCTTCGTTCTGATCGCGGCCTTCGTCACGTCGGCCGTCCTGCTAGCTCCGCCGATGCTGTACTTCGAGCGGCAACGACAGCGGAGCCGTCTCTCTCTCGGGAGGGATCTTGAGCGCTCGCGCGACCACGGCGTGCACCCGTGCGACGACTTCTACCGGTAAGCACAAATGCTCGTGAAACCCCCTGTACATTCTATGCAGATTGATTTGTGGGAATGGCATAGTCATATTTTTGATCGCCACTGTGCCAGTGGCGATCAAACACAGTGGCAGCACAGTGCAGTGTGCTGCCGCTGTGCCAAAAAAAAAAAAGTTAGAGGACGTTTAAGCTTCGCCTTTAAGAGTGGAACGCGACAGCATTCAAAGATCCCTGGCTGCTTATCAGACTTCCCGGCAGCTGCACCTTTCTTTTTTCTCCAACTTCGCCTCCGCGTGCCGCTGCCGAGGTGGCGAGCGCCACCTGGATGGTATTTTTGCAAGGAGCTAACCGCGGCGCGCCGCTGTATGAGTGGTACAAATGCTGGAAAAGGGGCTTGTGTTTGAGTTTCGGCGCAAGAGAATTTCATTTTCTCGTATATTCAAATTATTCTCCGACGCTATCACGACTCTATAGGTTGCGGTTACGTCGTACTTTACGATTTTTTTGACGCATTTTGCTTAGAGAAATTCGATTAGTTGACCAGCGCCTCTGCTCCTCGCGGAGGGCCTGCATGGTCGGGATGGTTCGGGAAGCATTTCTTGGCCGCAGACGCCGAGACTGACACCGACGCTAACGCCGGGTTTTTCTGTGACACGGGGCCTTTAACGATATCGCGTTAATATATCGGCACTGTTACTACTGGGAGTCCGAAGATGGCGGAGCTTCGCTCGCCATGGTGGAGTAAGAACGTGGAGCAGAGCATGGCATCCAGGAAGTTCTTAAACACGTTTATATTACATTTTGTACAAGAATGAGGATGAATACTGAAGATGTTCACGTTCAAGTACAAGCTGCCGATTCTAGATCACCAAGCGTTCGTTGCGTCTTTTGACACCTTCGTCCTAACAGGCACATCACCTTCTCCCAATCCGGTGTCTGGAGGGAGGTGACATCACCCCCGGTCAATCGGAGGTTTGCTTCCCTTTTGCTCTGAGGAGAGCTTGGTGGTGGCTTGGCCCAAAACACATGAGTTAGAAGGGCCTTGCAAGACATGACCAGGGGAAAAGCTGCTGGAGAAGATGGAATAACAGTCGGTTTATTCAAAGATCGTGGAGATATCATGCTTGAAAAGCTTGCGGCTTTTTATACGCAATGTCTCACGACTTCAAGTGTACCAGAGAGCTGGAAGAACGCCAACATTATACTAATCCATAAGAATTAAACGTTAAAGAATTGAAGAATTATAGACACATTAGCTTGTTTTGAGTATTGTATAAAATATTCACCAAAATAATTTCCAATAGAATCAGGGCAACACTTGACTTCAGCCAACCAAGAGAAAAGGCTGTCTTCAGGAAGGGATATTCTACGATGGAAAATATCCATTTCATTAATCAGGTAATAGAGAAATCTACGGAGTACAATCAACCTCTCTATATGGATTTCACAGATTATGAAAAGGCATTTGATTCAGTAGAGATACCAGCAGTCATAGAGGCATTGCGTAATCAAGGAGTACAGCAGGTATACGTGAATATCTTGGCAAATATCTACAAAGATTGGACAGCAACCTTGGTTCTCCACAAGATAAGTAGAAATATACCTATCAAGAAAGGGGTCAGGCAAGGAAACAATCTCTCCAGTGCTTTTCACTGCATGCTTAGAAGTATTCAAGCTCTTAGACTGGGAAGGCTTAGGAGTGAGGATCAACGCAGAATATCTCAGCAACCTTCGGTTTGCAGATGACATTGTCCTATTCAGCAACAATGGAGACGAATTACAGAAAATGATTGAGGACCTTAACCGAGAAAGTGTAAGATTGGGGTTGAGGATTAATATGCAGAAGACAAAGATAATGTTCAATAGCCTGGCAAGGGAACTAGAATTCAGGATCGCCAGTCGGCCTCTAGAGTCTGTAAAGGAGTACGTTTATCTAGGTCAATTACTCACAGGGGACCCTGATCACGAGAAAGAAATTTACAGAAGAATAAAATCGGGTTGGAGTGTATACAGCAGGCATTACCAAATCCTGACTGGCAACGTACCACTGCAATTCAAAAGAAAAGTGTGCAATCATTGTATTCTGCCGGTGCTAACATATGGGGAAGAAACTTGGAGGTTAATAAAGAATCTTGAGAACAGGTTAAGGGGACCACACAAAGAACGATGGAACGAAAAATGTTAGGCCTAACGTTGAGAGACTGGAAGAGAGCGGTGTGGATCAGAGAGCAAACGGGGATAGTCGATATTCTAGATGACATTAAGAGAAAAAAATGGATCTGGGCAGGCCATGTAATGCAGGGGCGTAGCCAGAAATTTTTTTCGGGGGGGGTTCATCGGCCCGACCGGGGGGGGGGGGGGGGGGGCAAGCGTCTGCTTTCCACTACGTGACGTGATCGATAATAAGTATCGGTAGTTTAAGCACACTCTATGGATGTATATCAAAGACATGGGACCCCCCCCCCCCCCCCCCCCCCTTCTCGCGTGTGTGTGTGGCACTGTGTGCTTGTGCAGAAATTAAGTAAAAAGTAATGTAAGCTCAGTAAAATACAGTAAGTACGACAGGTACAGTGGGCGTTTGGAGCAACCGTCTCCCATCGCGCCACTGAATGGACCAGTCTTCGAAAACGCATCATTGAGACGATCCGCCCGATCGGAGAAGACATCATTAATTGTTAATCTCCGTTAAGCGCAGATGGCGTTGTCCTCGTCGGGGCGAAGTGCGTTTCACAGGTCAAGGACGGCTATACATGTGAAAATGCACGTGTTACCAGGCTATACCTACACCCATAGCAATAGCTTGTTCGCTGCGTCTTTGCGCTAGAAAACTTAAATACGCGCAAAAACGAGTATGGCTTTTTTTTTTTTTACGAAGCTTTCGTCGCCTTGCATTTGCTGCGGCAAGTGCATGGGCCGCTGTGTCTTCCGCTGTGTGCGAGCGTGCAGCCGTCATTTGCCTTTACGTCAACAGATTCAGAATTGTACAGAATATTTCACCGCACAGCATAGATATTGCAAGTGTACGCATTTTAAGTAGTGCGTGCAACTCATTTCTGCTTCACTTACGCCGGTGCAAACAGGAAGCGGCCTTGTACCTCACAGAATCTCGACTGATTGGTGTACTAGTGATGCAGGAATGAACTCCGGTCTTGTTCAGTGCATAGTGCACATTATCAATTTCTCAGGACGCGTGAACTCCGACGAGAACTGTCAGCGCCTGCAACAAGAGTTTACTTACGCTGTACTGCGCACAGCAGTAATCCATGCTTGTCGGCTGTCTGTTTCGTGCATTCTGTTGCGAGTCGCTGGAATTTCACTGCTGGCATCAACCCTTTCGTGTGTACATTGCTGGTTTGGGATTCCACAACACAACAGCAACTACCAGCCTTTCGTAATTGCTGGTTTGGGATTCAGCAACACAACAGTAACTACCAGCCTTCCGTAGGGGCGCAATCGCAAACGAGAGACGTTTTGCGCTGCAGACTATGGCTACGTTCACATTTGGGAAGCGGCAAGCGGGTGGAGAGGCCAAAGCGGCCGGAAAATCTTTTCCGCGCATGTCCAACTTCACATTTGTTTTGCTACCACCGCGGCCGCGCTGCCGCTTTCGTCCACATCCATCTAGTCTGCGTACGTTTGTCGGCGTGGTGGCGCTCATTATCGCATTATTTCGAGCGGTATGTTCATTCACTGACCCACCCGTCATCAAAAGTGACCATCTTGCGCAATTTCGCGTGTCATCTGCCACCTTCGGTAAGTTCCTCGTTGGCGTTCTGTAATTCTCCTCACACGGGCGCGGTAGCGCGCGTCACAGGTTGCTGCGTATAGGCGTGATTATATTTCTTTATTAGCTTTTATTTACAAGTTGTAATAACATTTCATCATTTCGTATTATTTGCGGCGCCTCCAGGACACGAAAGCGGCAACGGGAACACCAAAGCTAAAACCCGGGCTGGCCCTTGTGTTGAGGCTCACCGAAGCCTGCGCGTCCTACGTGAGACCTACGCTGCCAATCTATCGTCGCGACGAGAAAAGCACCCCGCGACTTCTGCAACATACCGTGCACGTGCGAGGAGAATTATGGAGCGCCAACGAGGAATCTGCCTAACTATTGTCTTCCATGGAAGTGGAAGAAGAAATGGCTTTTATACTTCTACCTACTTGTTTTCTAGAAATCGACAATGAATAAACGGAAGACAAGAAAACCTCGGAAACGGCAGTGGTGGGTTCGCCTGGCTTTGCAAAAGTGTAAGAAGTTGGGTCACGCCAAGGCTTCGTTGCCGCACCTCCTGTCGCGCGACGTTGAATACTATCGCGAGTATTGCTGACAGTACGTTTGAGTGCCACTCTTGTCGTAGAGGAAGGGGTGGTTCTTGATCGCGTCGATCAGCATTACAGCCTACACTTTTGGTGCCATGTTCAATATTACGACCGAAAGTTTACATGCTAGTGTAGCTTCCGGTCGAGCAGAATGACTTTCTGCCGCTAGAGTGTACTAGAACATGGATTCTAGGTCACTCTACTGCCGCGTTTCCGCTTCGCCATGGCGAAAAAATCGGTCCCAGACCAATTTGGCTTGCCGCCTGTTTTTCTGCCTGTTTTGCCGCCTCGGCGGGCGGATTTTTGCAAGATTTTGCCGCTTCCGACACTTCGAGACCAAGTTCCTACGCGAACGCGGCCTAACCGGCTCCTGAAGGGAAGCGGCGGAAATGTATACCGGAAATTTCGACCACCTGGGGACTTTAACATGCACCTAAATCTAAGTAAACGGGCCTCGAGCATTTTCGCCTTCATCTAAAATGCGGCTGCCGCATTTGTTGCTTCATTTGTTGCGCATTTGTTGCGCATTTGTTGTTTCAGAATGCGGACGCCACATTCGCGCCCAAAACTTCACAGAGTGTCAAGGCCTTGACAAACACCGTGACAGTTTTTTTCCATATGCAGAGATGATTCGCTGTAAATTACCAACCCAAACGGAAGCGCCCAGGAATGAAAGTGTGAAAGTAGCACCGGTTTCTTGAAATATGTCAGCGCGAAGCGACGAGAGAAAAGGGTGGGTTAGTGGGGGGGGGGGGGGGTGCAAAAAATTTCGGGGGGGGTTTGAACCCCCCCAACCCCCCCCTTGGCTACGCCACTGATGTAATGCATAGGAAGGGTAACCTCCGGGCCATTAGAGTTACAGAATGGATACCAAGAGGGATGAAGCGCAGTCGAGGATGGCAGAAAACTAGGTGGGGTGATGAAGTTAGGAAATTTGCAGGCGCTAGTTGGAATCAGCTAGTGCAAGATAGCGGTAATTGAAATCGCAGGGAGAGGCCTTCGTCCTGCAGTGGACATAAAATATAGGCTGATGATGATCAGTCGCCCCGAGGACATGTGAAGGAATGTCCCCTTGCAAATTGTCCAAACCCGTCCTAGCAGTGTCCGACTGTTTGCCTTGAATCATGACAGTTGGAGATGGCTCTGACGAGGGCGTCGGCATGTCTACCGTTGTCGCATTCTACGTGAGCGACTGGTTTCGCTGGGTAAACGGCCGATCACAACAGCAATAATTCGATCTAGGCAATTGTTTCGTCACAAGCGACGAGGAGCGTCCGGGTAACTTGATTCCAATACAGTAATATGACGTGAAAACGCGGAATGTAGCCGTCGACATGCCAACACACCACACCACCTTGTTGCCCGTGCTTATGGAAGAAAAGGAAATTTTGAACCCTAACAAACGTGACCAGATCATTACGTTATCCACGTACAGGGATGTTCTGCTTTCATCATCTTACAGGGGTATTTAAACACAAAATTTGCAAATTCACGTTCGTAGAACACCAGTCATTAAGAAGACCCGAATTTGAAAGGAATTACGTCACTGAGCTGTCTTCAGGTCGGAAGATATTCTCTGTGCGCTACCATGTGCATGTTTGTGCGTTTTTACGTGTGTGCAAGTGTTTGCGTGGTTCTAGCGGATAGACATAAAGGGGCTCAGAATAATTTTTTTGTCATACTGCCAAACCCATGAGAGATTATTGCAAAAGAGACTTCCAAGAAATAATTTTTTATTGTTCACATTAAGAAGAATGTTGAAACTGTGAAATTAAATAGTTTAGCAGCGAAATCACGTAAGCTGAGGAGACATCCTAAATCTAGCACGATCTGTGAAGAAATCCGTCCCCAAAATGGGCTAGCACTTAGTGAGGATATTAACTGTAATGTCGATGTGTTCTTTTAGCAGGTTTCTAGGAGAGATATCTCAACACTTATTCTACAGTCTCGTAGTTTCTGCTTAGTGATATTTTGTAATGACGCCGCTCCATTTCCAAAACTGCAACGTGCGCCTTAAAAAAAAACAGTTTCAAAGGTAATTAATCTCTTCAATTACCTTCCATACATTGCAACTAATGCTACATGTATTTTCCGGCTTTCTAGAAATCCGCCTGAGAAAGTGCAGCAGTGCACTCTGTCACATGCTATGTTTTAAGCCGCCCTTCGAGCTCAAAAACAAAGCAAGACGTTTAACCTGTGATGCTGATGTTCAGATTTTTGGGCGACGCGCGTTGCTCAATCACTACTATACGTCATTAAAGCACGCCAAGTATTTGAATGGCTGGGACTTGTACATGTGTTTTTTTCTTCTTTCCTTGTGGGTGCCACAGGCACGTCTGCAGCGGCTGGGACGGCAACCTGAATCGCCGCTACAGGACGCCTTTGGCCAAGTACAGCAGCGTCTTCGATCAGCGCGTCATCAAGAGTGTCCTGCTTCGCCGGTTTCCCTCGCGTTCAGCCAAGGCCGAACACAAAGCTTCGGCTCTTCTGCTGATGTGCCTGAGCAGGGTAAGCCAAGGTGCATATGACACTAAGCGAATCCATTATTCTGGCCCACGTGTAATTACGCGGTGAAGAGAAGAAACGTTCAAGACTGCGGGCGTTAAGGCTTGAGTGCTTAAAATTTGTTTGTTTTTAATACCTAGCTGGCTTCGTTTCCTTTGCGCATTCGATGTTCAAGCCGTCTTCTGGCAGGTTACTTCAAGTCAGTTGAATTAATGGGGTTTTACGTGCCAAAACCAGTTCTGATTATGAGGCACGCCGTAGTGGGGGACTCCGGAAATTTGTACCACCTGGGGTTCTTTAACGTGCACCTAAATCTAAGTACACGGGTGTTTTCGCATTTCGCCCCCATCACTTCAAGTCAGTTGACCATGTTACAATTTGCATGTTCTACGAAAAGTTATGGTTATGGTCTTGTTTATTATCGTGCATTCGCTTTTATTTCGTTATAGTTGCCATAATTTCATAGAAATGTGTCAGCAGATTGAAATAAGCGCTTAAAACAAGTCACAGTCGACACTAGGTTCCATTTTTGTTGATGACAAAATCGTGCTGCTAATTGATCTTCGCGGTAGTTATGGCATATAGGGGGGCTCAGTTCGAGTCGCGCATTATGCATTTTAGACAATGACGTTATCTGTTGATGCGATAGACATTGCTTGTATCTGAGCCCGTTGCTCTGGAGATGGTACGGTGTGGTGAGCTTGTACTGGGTACAGTAGCAACACATGATGTTGATGACTTTAGAAAAGAAAGTACGGCCTCAGCCGATCAGTAATGTACGCGGGGCACCGTATAGAAAAAAATTACGTCGTGGGAAGTTCGCGAAGTCCGTAGTAAATTTGCTCGGAACATCTCGTGATATTGCCAACTGGAAGCCAATTGGAATGTTATGGTTAAATAGGCGAGTATAATTCGACTTGGCAGTTCCAAATGGTCATGGCAGTTGGTGCACAATTTTGCATTTTGTCTCCCCGTTGGAATGCTTGTTATTCCAATTGTGCACATTCCAATTGAGGACCGATCAGAACAGTGCCTAGTTCCACTGGTTGCACAATTCCAAATAGGGTCAACTCTTTGGAACAGTGCTCTTCCAAGTGCAATGTTTTGACATCGTTATGGGTCCAGTTTATACTAAGCATTCAAATTGGATATTGTGATGAGACCAGTTAGTTGGTGTTAAGACAGTTCCATTTGGTACTCTTATGTCCCTTTGGGCGATATATCTGAGGCGTCCGTGTTGATCAAGTGATTTTCAAGGATTTCAAGTTGAAATTTAGAATTAGCAACTGGAAGGATCCTAAATGCCAGCTGCTCTTAATGGGACTTGACCCAGTTGATTTCAGTGGGAGTTATTTATTATTTATTCATTCATTTATTTATTCAAAAAAAACCCCTAAGGGCCCTTTTACGAGGGTATTACATAGGGGGGCGGGTACATTCGAAAAAGAAGCGGAAAAAAAGAAATACAACTGTGGAACATATATAAAAGCTGGTATTAATACATCATTATAGCAGGAACATTATGTATAACACAAATTTGAAAGCGTTCACATTTTGTGATTAGAAAACATATAAACATAGTAACAGTGGTTGATGCAGCATTATATTCACACTGATGCTAAATGTATTGCTGCGTACATAACGAAAACAGGTATCATAACGATCATGCAGTGTAAGTAAACTTTTCTCGTAAGAAAGCCTGAAAAGATGATAAATTAGATTCAGTCGCTATGTATGACGCTAGGTTATTCCATTCAATGATTGTGCGTGGTATAAATGATTTAGCGTAAAGAGATGAGCGGCAAGTTATGCGTGCTACTTTGTTATCATGGTCACGGCGCGGGAAGACAACGTGAGGTGAAGAAAAGAAGTCATTATGAAGCGTGCGATGATAGTACAGTTTATGAAATAGGGTTAGCCGAGCAAAGTGACGTCGACGTGATAGTGGTTCCAACTCGGCTCGTTGCTTTAATGCTGTGACACTCGTGAAGCGGGAGTAATCGGAGTAGATGAAGCGAGCAGCACGGTTTTGCAAGGATTCAATGTTGTTGATGATATATGTTTGATCAGGATCCCATATTGCAGAAGCATATTCAATCTTTGGGCGGATGAGTGTTATGTAAGCTAGCTTTTTTAGGTGGGATGGGGTATGCTTGAGGTTACGCTTGAGAAGACCGAATGCTCGGTTAGCTGATGCTAATACAGTGCTAATATGGTAGTGCCAAGTTAAATCAGACTGAAGATGGACACCAAGGTACTTATAGGTTGATGTAAGTTCAATGCTAGTATTATTGAGTAAGTAGGTTGTAGGAAGGCGAGTGGAATGGTTAGTGAATGACATTAGCTTCGTTTTAGACGCATTCAGGGACATTAGCCATGAGGAGCACCAAGTTGTCACTTCCTCAAGGTCAGTTTGGAGGACATGGTGGTCAGCATCGTTAGTAATTTTTCTATATATAACACAATCATTTGCGAATAATCGAATTTTGGAGGAAACACGTTTCGGGAGATCATTAATAAAAATTAAGAAAAGTAGGGGACCAAGAACACTGCCTTGAGGAACTCCAGAGGTTACGGGAACAGAAGAAGAGTTAGAGCCATTAGCACATGTGTATTGTTGTCTATTGGAAAGAAATTCTTTAATCCAGGCGATCACGTTAGGATGAATATTGAGGTGCGTTAATTTCGTTAGAAGCCGGTGATGAGGAACACGATCAAAAGCCTTAGAGTAATCGAGAAACACTGCGTCCACTTGAAAGCCTGCGTCAACTGCTGAAAATAAATCGTGAGTAAAACCGGCGAGTTGTGTGTCACATGAGTAACCCTTGCGAAAACCGTGCTGATATTTAAAAATTATGCCATGTTCTTCTAGGTAACTTATTACTTGAGAATGTATGATGTGCTCGAGAAGTTTACATATGTTACTATAGTTAATGAGATAGGACGATAGTTGAGTGGAACGGAGCGGTCACCTGATTTGACATGTTAGTGAGTTCATTGACATGTTAATTTGTTTCAATTGGAAGCCACACAGATGAGCATGCAATGCTGTGAAACAATAAAATAATTGACAAAATTAATTCCACAATTAAAGCGCAAGTCAGGAAATAAGATATTTTTGTACCTGCTTTGGTATGATAAATGAAGGGTGGCCTTTATTTGTTCTTTGACATTTACAATCTGCCATAACAATTTACCTGTTTTGAAGAAGTCACACTACCTGCTGGGCCATAATTTACTTGCATATTGACACGTATACACGTTTATCTTTCACCGGTGACCATTTTTCACTGGCTGATAAATGTTAAACGTTATCGCAAGGCACAGGACGCGCCTGCATATATGGATCGGAAGTTTCTCGAACTTTATCAATGCTTCTATCCATTGTCTATTATCACCGACGCTTATGTAATCTGACTCTATGAGCGACGCGAATTGTCTAGTATACTTTCTGGAAGACACGCGGGCACCAGGGATTAATCTAGAACCTTCGATGACTCATGTATAAAAGCCGACGCGTTTCGCCGCTGATCAGATTTCGACGATCGCCGACTGTGTTCGCCGCTATCGTTGTGCTTCGAGTGTAGATTGCTTTTGTGGGCACAGCTTCGCCCAATAAAGAATCAGTTTCGTCATACACAGTTTTACCACCGTTTTCTTCAGCGTCACTACTACGTGACAAATATAGTGGGCGTGAGGTTACATTTAGCGAAATGTATGGGGGCCCGTGCCTCGGTGAAGTCATTTTTTGTAGTGCAGTTGTCACGCAATCAGGCAACTTGGTTTCTTTGGCTTTACGTACGTCACCTAATCATATAGTAATATTTTTCAATAGAAATAAAGTACACAAAAGCACACACACAGGTCCATCTGAGTCACCAGCTACTTTCAATTGGACGGCTACACAGGCCTAATTGGGTAACCACTTAATTGGATGCCAGTTAGATTCACTCAGATTGCAACGAAAATCTAGCTGGGCAACCAGTTACATTTAGTTAGCTGCAGTCATATCTAACTAGCTGAATTGGCCACCATATTTTTTTAAGTTGGCTGCCATCTGAATAGAATTGGAAGTCTAATTTTATTCAATTAGTGTTTCCAATTCGTTATGAATCCCAGTGAAAAAAAACTCTAATTTTCCAACTACCGCCAACTGGTGTTGGCGGTAGTTGGAAATGTCTGAACATCTTTGGCAAACCTTGGGACAGGGAAGTCGGTCAGGTGGGCTTTACTTCTGTAGCGTCCACAAGATGCCGAAAAAAGGGTAATTTGGCGTCGTCCAAAATCTGCACTCGGTAGAACTCAAATGCAGCCCAACCCGGCGAAACACATCAAGAATGGCGGAAAGGCGGTTAATGCGCGTTTCGAACCAGGCGAAAACAGGTTGACCTCATCTAAATAACACAGCCATGATGACCATTTTAACCAGTTGAGTAGAGAGTCCATCATTTTTTCGAAAGGGGCTGGGGCATTGCCCAGTCCAAATTGCATGACCTTGACCTGGTAACGCCCATCAATTTTGAGAAACGCTCTTTTCTCACGGTCCATAGCGTCCACATCTATCCATGGACGCTGCCTATAGCCGGAGCGAAGTTCAACAGAAGAGAAGTAGGTATCGCACAATACAGGTGGTCAAGGGCGTCATCAATTCGTGGTAAAGGGTACGCGTTTTTCTTCCCAGTGTTGTTTATGAGGTGATCGTCAACGTAAAATATCCATGATTAATTCTTCTTAACTAACACGACAGCGGAGACCCAGGGATTGGAGGAAGGCTCGACTATGTCTTTGGCAAGCATCTTCGTGAATTTCTGCTGGATAACGTTTCGGGCAGACGCAGAAGCTTTATAGGGACTTCGGTGAACGGGGCTGACATCGCCAGTGTGTATGCGATGCTCGAAAATAGACGTCTGGCCCAATGCCAATTACCAAAATTAAAATGCATACAGTGTTACCCATATATAGACGACACTCTGGAGGACGGCAGCGCTCTAGTTTCAATGGAAATAAGTTAAGCCTTTGGTGTTTAATGATGCCTGTGATCGGGTGATCATAATACATAAAAACAAAATTCCTAGGTTCGAACAATAAAATATATAGGCATACGGAATAAAGAAGGGAATAATTGTATGGAAAGCCACGAATGCGTACTAAAAGCAAAGGACAACCGAAACACAGCCATAATTAAACAGAGCACTATCGGGGCACAAGTTACGAACTGCGGCGAAATGTGTGCAAAGTAGTTGTGGTTTCTGGGCTTTCCAACTCGATGTGATATTTGAAATTTGATTGGATATTTGATATTTGAGTATACGACTCATTAGACAACCTTTTTCTTTTTCTGCAAGAAATTGCCGACCGAACTTGCATGCATAGGAAGTTGTCCATTCGAAAACCATACCTGACGTAACCTGTCAATAAGAATCTGCACTGTTTCTTTAACGTAGTGCTATTTCATTCAGAGATGAGAACATACGATCCCACTGTCGTTTTCCTTATATCTGACTGCAGACAGGAATACGGAACACGTGGAGCCTTTCCAAGGTGCTTCTCGAGTTGGGTCTTCCGTGGCCGAGGAAGTCTCCGGCTACGAGGTACGACCTACTCAACACTCTGGCCAAGGCTTCGCTCCACTTTGGCACGCCACTGTTCTGGGCTTTCTACGTGGGTCGTCATCCATCTCGCCCGCACGAACACACCATCTACATGACCCTGGAGATACGCTGCTTCGAGTGGATCGCCGACTTCGGACGTCTCATGATGCGAGAAAGACACGACGATTACCTACGACGCTGTGCGGAGATCGTGGGCGGCATCGGACAGTCGTACTCAACCATGATCCGTGCCGTGACCACGACGCACCTATACATTGCCGAAATGGTTCGTCGCTATTGGGACAAATCGACAGTTCCGTACCTGCAGCAAATGCACGATTTCGAGCTTCGGCGGGCCGTCAACGGTTACCTTCCAGACGACTCGCAGCTGTGGCCAAACGATGAGATCGTGAACATGCAGTCCGAACTGTTCCATGAGCTGAACCAAACGCAGCTCACCGACAACGCCGAGGGCTTTCGGCTTTACCTGGGCGCATACGCGGTGTGGTGGTTGTCGCCGTTCGCCTCGCGCTACCTAACGGCCGCATTACTCGATGATGTGGGCTGGGCCGGCACCTTGAAAAGTCACCGACTCGCCAAGTGTCTGGAAGCGCTCGAGTCCGTCATGCCACTGGCCAGGTGGAAGTTCTACGACGACACCCAGGGTATCAGAAGCGTCGGTTGGACGATGCAGCAGCTAATCGCAAAGTCTGTGGACAGGCTGCAGCGCGTGATTGGCGACACACTCGGCAGAATGTTCAACACCGTGACGCGGCAGGTTTCGAGCAACGCCTACAACATGACACTCACGTGGGGAGTTCTGGATCAGGCGTACGCCCACGTGCAACTCGACAGCAACAGTGGGTTTTTCGACCTGTACTTGCGAACGTGTCGTCTGAGCATCACCGTCTCCAAGCACTCCATGCGCCGGCCTCGCAACATTATGCTGCACGCACCGGGAATTGCCAGCGTCGTTCTCTACCGAAACCTCGTGGTGCGTGAAGTAATCGTGCAGAGCTTTCCCGTGGTGGCAACGCCGATGGATTCGCCACACCTGCTGCCCGTACTAGCGGCTTTCGTCGGCACCGAGATATGCAAGCAGCTGCTCACCATCGCACGTTTTCTCTTGCGGTACGACGACTCGTTTAGGGTGAGTATACTCAGCGCCCGGTCACGCAACCACGAGGATGCGCCACAATTTTAAAACGGCAGCTTTCTTTGGTCGTTTCGCCCGATTTCGTGGTCGGTGGTCGGTCTCCAACCACTGGTGTTACAGAGGCGCCGACGCAAAGGCCACGTCCCTTCGCGCTGCCGAGTGGCTGGGCGCAGTCGTTGCCGAGCGCCATTTTCTTTTTTTGTCCCGCATAATATTTTTCCAACATAGCAAGTACCATGTACTGAAGCATTTTTCACACGTTTCATAGTTTCCTAACACATAGAGAGAAGGAATCGCACATCTATCTATAACGATCAGTCATTGCTGCAAGCGCTTCTTCTTTAGCGATCATCTGTTGCGAAACTCATTTTCGTCGTCAAGCAGCGAACTTGTATACGCAAAAGCATCACAAAAGTGGGTCCACGCCGGTTCCGCGTTTTCTATAGGCGTAGTGTGCAGTCGGTTCGTGATCTCCGAATCGCATACAAAACTAGTGATATCAGGGTTTCAACACTGTTGTTATTTTCTTGGTGTTCCACTGTCGGAAAACTTTACATCTTCTCCAATTTGGGTATATCTGTACATCAAACACAATTCGTATGTTGTGCCAAAAGTGTGCTACAATTATATAAAAGAAAAAGACGTGATGCAACGATTCTGGATAGGGGCAGAGCTCGCAGTCCGTTGACCACGGCACAAAAGAAACCCGTATTACTTTGCCGTGTTTTGACGGGTCAAAATTTGATGGGTAACCGACCAAAAAATTCCTTAATCACTCGTATACGGGGGCGCCAATGCAAAGGCCACGTGCGCTAGTGCAGCCGAGCGGCTGGGCGCAGTTGTTGCCGAATGCCAACCAATATAGCTCTTTTATCTGCATCGTGCTATCAACCTATACTATACCGTCACAGTTGTGCTGGTTGACGGCTGTTCACTGAAGAAATTCAGGCAGAACCAACATTATGTAGGTTGATATTTTTGTGAGGTACATAGCTTGATGTGTTGTACCGTTCGCTACCGCAGGGGATATTCATAAAGCACGACCCGTAGCAGCAGAAGAATAAAAAAAAAAATGTGACGGGACGCCCCTTTTATGCAGCCTGACACGTATCGCTTTGGTAGAAGCATATAGTTTCTCACTATATTACCAGAAGAAAATCTGGCGCCACTGTCTATAGGAGTTTTCTTACGAGCGCAGTGCCGTGATGGGAATGACGTTATATGGGTGTGCGAGGCTTCTTTTGGCTGGTGTTGTACGAGGCTTCGTCTAAAACGTGGATATGGCTCCACAGATAATGCGTTCTTAAAATAAAATCTTCATAAAAGATTTTAACTCACCAATATCACATTTTTCAGTAGAGTGTACTGGTCCACAATGCATAATCAAGCGAAGAAAAGCAAGAACAGACGACAAACTGTTCCAAAGCGAGGGCGAATCTTGTCGTCTGTCCCAACTTTAGCGGCGCGCGGATGCTTTTTACGTTTCATATAATTGTACATCTAATCACAAGTCCTCATGCATAACTAAAAAAAAAACTTGTTTTTTTGTGCAATAATAAAGCGAAAACCGCTCTTTACATGCTGTTTTAGTAGAAAATTAATCATTGTGACACGTAACGGTGATAGCCAGGCGCGTTTTCGAGGTGTCCTGGGGCTGAATCTTACAACGGTTCGGAAAGCAGACGGTTCACTTGGCCTCACGTGATTGGTCATAATTGTGCTTGCGTCAACGGCTGTCAGAGACAGCGAGGCGGCACCGTAAATTATGAACACGTCACGCATCTGTCAATCATTTTCAAAGCGATCCCGTCGTCGGCTAAGAGCGGAACCGGCAAAGAGGAACCGGCGCTTTGGGTTCCGTTTCTGTAGCTTGGCTGCTGGCTTGAGGCCATGGCCGCGCGCACCGGCCGCGTTGCCTTGGTTGCCTCGGAGACCATGATTTGCCCTCGTCGTCTGATTAGAGTAGCTCTCCCGGTGACGACGATAGCTGAAAGTATGCGTTGGAAGAGATGGCGGAAAATTACTTGCGGCGCCGCTGTCGGCTTTCCAAGCAGACCTTTTGCTGGCTGTGCTACGAACTGAAGTAGACTCGGGTGCTAGTGGCCATTCCACGGAGAGGAAGGAATCGCGCACTATACGGTCCCACGCCACCGGCCAGCAGCTTCCAGAGGTCTGTCGGAAGCGAAACATTCGTTGGAATGGTCCAGATCCCTGTCGCCGACACTGTTCACGAAGTTACTCTCACAATTACTGTTGTCGGCCGGCAGAAGGGCTGGGTCAGCTTTCCTGTGACCCCTGCTGCCAAAGCCAGAGACATTTGCATAGCGAGATGAAATTCCGGGTGCTATCGCCAATGTCCGTAGCATGCAGATCCCATTCAGCAGCCAGAAGGGTTCAAGCCAGGCAGCTCGAGCTCTCCCTTTGCTCGTCTATTATGACTGCAGAGTCATGACGGGAAGAGTGTAGCGATCTCTTATTTGGTTGCCTTTTTTTTGCTCTTGTTCGTGAGTGCCACTCTTTTGTTCTCAATTTCGCACTGCAGCGCACACCGTTAGCGCGGTGCTGTGGATTTTACCTCCCGCAGGCAAAGCAGAATTCGTATATTGTAATGTTCGATTTCATTTTCCATTGTTTTTATCACGCGACGCGCCTAGAGGCAGATTCACAACGATAAAGGCAGCGCGGCGGCGGGCGAGTCATGCCCGAGCCGATGACGAAGAGCGAACAAAAAAAAAAAAGGAAAACTTGACATGGGAACGCTCTAAAACGTGGCCCCAGAAGCCATTTAACGATTCTCTTGCACTCGCTGCTTTGGAAGGGCTGGAAGTGGATGCCTGGTTCGTGCATCTTGCAAGCTCCTGGTAGAAGACAACGCGGCGTTTCGCTCCGCCAACTCTTGCGACACTACGTGTTGGCTAAGAAAGAGAGAAAATGACATAAATTACGTCAAACATTGCGCAAGCAGTCTGCGGCGTACATATATATATATATATATATATATATATATATATATACAGGGTGTTTCAGCGAACACTTTCAGAATTTATTTAAGGTTGCCTGCAGCAGATAGCCCAATTCTAGTTAATGAGCTGGTGTACTCGAAGAGGCGGACATTACTTGCACAAAAAATTGAAATGCATAATCGACTAATTAACAAAAATTCACTAATTAAGTTTTTAACTAATTACCTGATGGCCCATATTGCAATTTACAAATTGTAGCCGGGGAGTTCGCAAGGCGGATACACTAGGAATTAATTCTCAGCATGAGACCAGTTTCGAGATATTAATTCCCGAACTTTGCGAAGAACTGCATTGGCGTTCCAGTTAATTGTGTGCTTCAATGCATAAAGTGACATTTTGTTAAGAATTTAACTGGAATTTAACATCGATTGTATGAAGGTGGCCAGCAGGTTGCGCACATGGCCTCTTTTGCCACTGACAGAAATCATAACCGCAACGTAACGTCGCACAGAGCGGTACAGGCCTGGTCAGAAGTGACATCGCATTCTGTCGTAGGTGCGGGAGGTGTCAAGGTGTCTGACAGCGGGTGTGTCGGGGAGCTCAGCAAGAAAGTGGAACGGAGGTGAGGTGGACAACGTCGTCCAACGGAAGTGGTTGTCTTCGTGCGTCCGTCGAGCTTGCCTCTGCTCACCCTTGCCACTCGATCAGTGATAGCACAAGTCGAATCACGCTCGGTCACCTGCTTCGGTTGTCGTGTCGAGTATGAAGATGGGAAAGATAATGCGATAAGCTTGATTAGGCATGCAAGGAACGGAAGACGCAGGAAACCAAGGCCGGTATTTTGCAGTGATGCCTTTAAAGTAATAATGCCTTTTCGCGCTTATTGCGCTTTGTCAGTGGTCAGAGCGACGGTCCGCTCGCGTTATCAACGTTGATATCGTGAGCGGACCGTCGCTCTGACCACTGACAAAGCGCGATAAGCGTGAAAAGGCATTATTACTTTAAAGGCATCGCTACAAAATACCGGCCCAAGCCAACCAAGCATTAGACGACGAGGGCTAAATCGGGGCATCGCATGTCTTGTGTGGCTATGTGGTGTTCTAACACCGGGATTTTCAGTTCTGCGAAGTTTTTCAGGTTTCCTAATGACAACAGGTTCCTGGCTGGAAATGGATGCCTGGTTCGTGCATCTTGCAAGCTCCTGGTAGAAGACAACGCGGCGTTTCGCTCCGCCAACTCTTGCGACACTACGTGTTGGCTAACAAAGAGAGAAAATGACATAAATTACGTCAAACATTGCGCAAGCAGGACGGAAAAAGTATTTCACTCTATTTTCTGAGAAGGTATCCATTTTGCATGAGTAAACCAGTTATGTGCAAGCCTGAATGGACTGACATAAGAGCAGTGTCGCTCGACTCATTCGTCATGACGGCAGCCCATCTGCTGCCGGTGAAATACTTGTAATCAGGGGCTTGACTGCGTGTTTGTTGGGCTATACATTTCGTTCACTCTTTGTTGACATGCACAACCAAGGTCAAAGAAAAGAAAGACACAGCCGTGGTGGTTAATAACTTTCGCATTGGTTTGGATCTTCTGGAATCTATGTTCGCTCATTATGTACAAATTTCCGTTGTGAATGAAAATTGCTTGTGTAGATTGACACTTTCGCACTTTATCCAGTACGAAATGTGTGAATAAAATGAAAACGTTCGACCTTTACTTGAGTTTTCGCTGACTGACAAATCGCCTAGCTTTAGGTGATCCACTTCACAACACGCGAACAAAATTAACGAATGATGGTGCCAGGAAGTTATTTTCATTATGCTGTATCAGTGATGTATCATGTATAATGTATCAAAGTGGCTTAATATCGGTGGCGTTGGCAGCTAGCGAATGAGGATGTAGAAGGCGTCAGCTTGTTCACGGCCCCAAAAGAACGCAGTGTCCTTCTTGAGAAGGTCCGTCAGTGACCGGGTGATATCAGCAAGATTTTTAGCAAACCGATGAAAATAGAAGCATAAGCACACGAAGCTGCGCGCATCTTTTGCTGAGCAGGGTAAAGGAAAATTCTTGACAGCGTGAACCTTATCAGGATAACGACGTATGATGGCAGCACTGACAAGGTGGCCGAAAACTTTGACATCGCGGTGTCCAAAACGGCACTTCGAAGAGTTAAGAGGAAGCTAAATACATGGGAAAGGAGAAATGGTTTTTATTGTAATAGCAATTATATGGACTCTCCAAGTGGATTTCTGTGTAAAGGTTCTGTGTAAAGTCCAAGGGCGATAAAATTGTCGCCGCGCGCTATGCGAGATTCCAGTTCCCCTTGCGACCGGGCACAAGGGGAACTGGAACCTCGCTGGCGAAAGGGGGAAAGCGGGAAGGTAGCGCGGGAGGTAGGGGTGCGGCTTCTGCTCTGCGAGCAACTGCGTACTTGTACTTTGCACGGCGGGGGCTGTTCGCGCGCACCGTAACTTGAAAGCGATCTACAACGCGGCTCCCACCTTTGTATGCGCTGTGCTTTCGCCGCTCAGTTTCCGTTGAAGCGATAGACCTCACGAAGCTTCGCTCGCTGCTGCTGGCACGATTGCTCACGTCAGCGTTTTGACAGCGTGCGGTCGTGTGCGGTCATCGAGTGTGATCTATTCATGTTTGCGTGTGCACGCTGTGACACCATGCTTGTTAAATCAGTTAGTAAGCGAATGTGTCCAAGTCCAATAGCCGATAAAACTATCCTTACTCCGTATAGCTCTCTATTAATTTGCTTTCGCAATTGATGCTTCGCCTTTCGGAAAAAAAAAGCTGAGAATTTTTTCGGCAACCACTGCACCGAATTTGTTGAGGTTTGTTGCATTTAAAAGAAAAAGTTAAAAGCTAGTGGCTGTTGGTTCCGAATTTTTGATTTAGGTCGTCAATTAAACAAACTGACAAAAATTGCAAACTTATACAGCGGCTGCCCGAGTAGCCACCGTTTTCATTCTATCGTTGTCATTGCGCCGTTGTCAGACAGTCGCTGTCATTTATCCGTCGTCGTGCCGTCGTCGTCATTTCAACTTCGTCATTTGTCTGCCATTATACCGTCGTCAGGACGTCATCGCCGTCATCCCTTTGTCATGTCGTGGTCGTCACGGTGTCGTTGTTATACCATCGTCATCATTGTGGAATCGTCATGTCATCGTCGTCATACGGCCTTTGTCGTTCCATCAACGTCATTCCAGCGTTGTCACTGCGTCGCTATACAGTCATCATCCCGCCATGGTCATGGGCGACCTTGGCAAGCGTGTGCAATAATAGCAAAGGGGGACGGTACCGGAGTATGTCGCATGTAGCCGAAGCAACAGAAGTCTCAGAATGAACACTATACAGATGTTAAATAAACGCGACTTAAGAAATACGGTGTGTCGCCACGTTCCCCGAATGCTGATAGCATTACCGTCGACAGTCAATGTGAGATGATTTCTATCGCAATTTTTTTGAAGGCATCTAGTCGAAACGAATAGGTGATGATTCACATGACTGCGACGATTTCCGTATACTCGCAGAGCGTTCTTGTCCGAAGCAACTGGACTGACCACGACGTGACACGCGAGCACTACGAGAACCTGGTCCGGAGATCCCGCTTCGTCGAGAAATTCAATCATCGCGAGATGGACGAGCTGGTTCTCGACAGCCTCACCACGTACTTCGCCAGCTACATTACGAGCTTGCCCGAGGCACGAGCCGTCGCCGCGGAGATGGCAGAGGCGCATGCGAGCGATGAGCAAAGCTCTTTGATTGGCGTCCCCGCCGATCAACTGTTTTTCCTCGTCAACTGCTTCACCCGTTGCGGCGAGGCTGGGACTGCGTATGAATTGCAGGTGCGTACAAGAAAACGCATTGACAGCAACAGACGCACACGCACACACACGCGCACGCACACCGCCGTTCTCCCATTCACTTTCTGGGGTATTTATATTTGTCTACTAGAACTAAGCCCGGGAGTGTTAGCCAGCACCACCACTCATGGCTTTGGCGGTGGGTGTCGAACGTCCTTTTTGCGGTAGGCATTGCGTCTACGCGAAATTTTTGGGTGTTGGCTAACTGGCCAACAAACCCACACATGCTACTGGAAGGTATCATAGCTGTCGGATTCGAGGCCCTCGCTACGTAATGAACGAGAAGAAAGGAAACCAAGGGGCCCAATTTTTATTAGTCATATCATAAGAAGCCAACAAACAATGACACCAAGGACAGCATAGTAGAAATACCTGCGGTTATTAATTGAACTAAAGAAATGATAACTATATAAAAGAAAATGAAAGTGGCTGAAAAAACAACTCGCCGCAGGTGGGATACGATCCCACGTTTTCTCATTACGTGTGCGATGCACTTACCAATTGAGGTACCAGGGCACCATTTTCCCATCCACTTTATGGGGTTTTTAGGTTTATCACAGGAACTAACCCTGGGAGCGTTAGCCAGCGTCACCACTCCTGGCCTTGGCGGTGGACATAGTAAAAATACCTGCGGTTATTAATTGAACTAAAGAAATGATAACTATATAAAAGAAAATGAAAGTGGCTGAAAAAACAACTCGCCGCAGGTGGGATACGATCCCACGTTTTCTCATTACGTGTGCGATGCACTTACCAATTGAGGTACCAGGGCACCATTTTCCCATCCACTTTATGGGGTTTTTAGGTTTATCACAGGAACTAACCCTGGGAGCGTTAGCCAGCGTCACCACTCCTGGCCTTGGCGGTGGATGCCTATTAGCCACTTATTATATGACGAATAAAAATTGGGCCCCTTGGTTTCCTTTCTTCTCGTTCAATTTATATATCCAGGGTGTTCAAAATTAAGCTTTACGGAATTTTTAAAAATGGCTTTTGCGCAGGTAGCATAATTCTTACCCGTTAAGCTGGGTTATTCGAAGAGGCGGACATTAGTAGCACGAGAAATGGATACACATATTCAACTATTTAACAAAGATGCACTAATTAACTTCTTAGTTAATAACTTTACGACACATATTGCAATTTACGAATTGTAGCCGATGAGTTTGCAAGACGCATCCACTTGAAATGAATTTCCAGGATGACACCACTTTCGAGTTGTTTCCTAAAGTGTGGGATGAAATACATGGGCGTTCCTGTTACTTTTGTGCTTCAATGTATAAAACAGCATTTTGGTAAAAAAGTAAGTTGAACAACAGTGCATTTTTACAGCGAGTTTGATGGCGCATATCTCCAAATTGGTGTGATTCTGGAAATTCATTCCAATTGGATACGCCTAAATCGCAATATGTGTCGTAAATTAATAAACTGAGCAGTTAATTAGTTCAGTATGTGCCCATTTCTCATGCTTCTAATGTCTACTTTGTCGATAATCCAACTGAATGATAAGTAATATGCTACCTCCACAGACGATTTCTAATTTTAAAAATTCTGTAAAGGCCGGTATTATCTATCTATATATATATATATATATATATATATTAGAGAGAGAGAGAGAGAGAGAGAGAGCGCAACGTTATCTTACGTAAACAAAAACGAAGTTTATTATGCCAACAGTTTCGACGTCGTCAGGGCAGTTTCAAAGTTTTATATAATGCAACTGACGGTAGTCTGCTCCGGAACACCGTCAGTTGCCCTTGGCTACTCGAAGAGGCAGGATGTGGGCCGAGTGCGCTCCTGAACACTTTGCATTGTGGTGAACGCGGTTTAAGACATGGATCCGGGACCTCAAAGAGGTGCGATGTATTGCTAACACATTTCTCTCGAATTTTCCGCTAAATGGCCGCTGAATTTTTGCAATACATATATTTATTCCATTTCTCCCCAGACGGTCATCTGCAACTTGGCCTTGCCTTCCATAACAACCTTCAGGCGAGCGTTCAAGTGCGAACAGCGTCATCGACTGGTGACAAACTTAACATGGCCCGAACCGGTCAATTCGAACCGTGCTTTTGCAACGTAGACGATCGCGTACACTTCCGGACACATTCACAAAAACTTGTAAAGGTTTTCAAGGCTTTATTTCTGCCTTGAAGCAACTACTAATGGCCTAAATATGCATGATATAAGTTCGACCTTATCTTTCAGGGTGAAAAAAAAATATATGGGAATGAATTCGCAATGAGCACGCATTCACACAAAATATTTGTCAGGTTATCGGGGAGTCTTTAATTATAAACCAATAAAATAGTTATGCATGGGCTGCAGTGTGTTCTGCGCCTCGCCACCATTTTCAAAGGCCAACGCGACGACCTGGAAAGCCTCAACACCTGCGAGAGGACAGACGAAGTTTAATAAACAATGACGCAACTGCCCGTTTTTTTTTGTTTTTTTTTGCTCTCTGTAACAGATACTCAAAATGCTGCCACTTTCCGCGGTGGTCCAATGTCTGTTGCGCACTGTTGCTGAGCACAATGTCGCTGGTTTGATTTTCGGTAGCGTCGGCCGGCATTCTAGAAGTAGCCGCGTACAATGATTCACTATGGAAGAGAACACCTGACTGGGAATATATCAATCTAAATGTTGTTTTTCTTCAACTTTCCCTTATCACAGTGAAGTGTCTGACATGAGGTATTGATACAGTAGGTTCATATGTCAGTGGTAACATAAGGAGAAATGGTTTGCCGCTGAAAAGTTAACGCTTATCTACCGGAATTTTAGTCACTTTAGAAAACAAGAGTTGGAAGCCCGACGATTAGATAAGAATTACTGTTAAGCGAAGCTTTCTCTGATGTTGCGCGATTGTGAAGGCGAATGTTGCACAACTGTAACGCTACATTAAGCGAATATTCGGACAAAGTCACGCGAAGAGAATGTAACTTTAGGAAAGTATAACGCTACATATGATCACGCAAGTACGATGTGTACAATTTTGGTACAACCGTAACTCTGCGATTGAATCCTACGTGGTCGCGGCAAGTTGGCTGAAGTAATGTTACAGTGTCATAAGTGTTACTGTCATTATCTAAAGAAAACACCAGTACATCCTCAAAAGCAATAACCTGTCATGGCCGTAGAGCGTCGGTGTTTTCATCAGTTGCAATCAGTCGCAAAAAAAAAAGTTGCAATATTATATGTATGTCAGTGGCGTAGTTTACAATGTAAAGGATGACAATATTGTTATGGTGAAGGGAAAGAAGGGGACACGAAGTAGAGGGTTGCGGCCATACAAAAGGTAAAATGGTGAGAATCCGGTAAGTTATATATGCGGGACGAGTTATATGCAAAAGTAATATATGGTGAAGCGACGTCCCAATCGAGGTGATCGTCTGAAACGATCATGACCAGCGTTTCAGTTAGTGTGCGGTTGAGTCGTTCGGCGAGGCAGTTAGTTTGAGTGTGGTACGCGGTAGCAAGCTTGTGCTCTGTAGAACAGGAGCGGAGCAGATCATCGACGACCTTCGATAGAAAGCAGCGGCCGCGATCCGTGAGTGACTGGCGAGGGGCAGCCGTGGTGCAGGATGACGTCGTAGAGTAAGAAGTCGGCAACATCTGTAGCGCAGCTGTTTGGCATCGATTGTGCGATGGCATATCTCGTGGCATAATCTGTTGCTACAGCAATCCATTTGTTTCCTGTAATGAAAATTGGAAAGGGGCCGAGGAGGTCGAGGGACCACACGGAAGAAGGGCTCTGTGGGGATATCACCTTGTAGGGATATCAAAAATATTCAAACGCGGGTTTGCACCATCTCTTTATGTTTCATTCAGTCCACGATAACGCCGCTCGAGGGAAATGATTGGCCGTTTCCGAACTTTTGTTCAAGATGACTATATAAAACGAGGCGTCAAGTTTCTACGGCGCCACGAATGCACTGGGTTATGCGCCACTTCAATGAACCTCTCGCCAAGTCATTGACTATGGGCCCCTGAATGTGCGGCTACTAAGGGACACATTCTCAGTGTTCGCAGGAACCAGCGTGCCACGCAATCCTTATCGGAGGCGACGCGCAGACTTGTCGGCAGTGCCACCCGATGGTGCATCGTGTCCGGAAAGAAGCGCGAGAGAGGGGCCCGGTTGTCGCGTGACGCTCTTCTCGGCGTTCGCACGCACGGGCGCGCCTTGCGATTTACACAACATTTTGAATTATGATGACGTGGCAATCCGGCGGCGGCGCCGGATGACGCTGGGTGTTTTAGGGAAGCACGAAAGAGGAGTCCCTCTGCAGTACACGCCTCATACCTAACTTGCTTCGAGTTAAATTGATTCAACGTTAACGCATTACCCTCGGCAGTCATCCTGAGATGGGTATGGTATGGTATGGTATGGTATGGTATGGTATGGTAAAACTTTATTATTGTCCGTCGGAACGCGCGTGAGCACGTAGCGGGCCGCTCCCACGTCGGCACAGAAAGGCCGAGCCTCTCTGCTGCGTCGCGGGCCCGATGGACAGCCCATAGCTGTGCTTCAAGATCGGGGCTGCTCCGCAGAATTTTATACCGCGCTAACTTCGTGATCTGCCCACTTTTTTAGACTCCAGTATCCTTGAGATTGAAACAACATTTTGAATTATGATGACGTGTTCATTAATTTTAGATACTTTCTGTGGTTTTACTTGCCAAAACTACGATCTGATTATGAGACAGACACGCTGTAATGGTGCAGAAAGGTCCGTGGCATAATGTTCACGGGATCGGGCATCCGTGCTGGATGTGCAAATCTCCGTGCAAATCATCCGTGCAAATCTAGCCGTCGGACCATTTTACTTTTTAAATGTATATACGTTCATATGGATACGGAACACAAAGCGAGCAAGGGCCCTATAGGGTCACATACCCACTAACACTCACTGTGGACCCAGGGGCGCATTGCGGCACAGGGGCTGCAATTTTTTTTTTTTGTTATTCAAAAGCACAATACAACGGCGAGCACAGTCGTCGGTCGTAGAAATTGGATCGACGGGTCAACGTCGTTTATTCAAGCGTGATCAGTGGCGCTCGCCTGCGTTCCAGAATGTACGTACAACACTACTGGCGACACGCATGGAACTTGCATGGAATCTTATCAGGACGGATTCACAGAGCCGTCAAACGCCCCGTCCCGTCACCGTCACGGCAGCGGAGTCCCTCATGAAACAGTGTTTTCGGAGCGTCAACCAAAGTCACCGGTGTGCTATTTTTGAGGAGAAATCGGCGAAAAAAACACTGTCTCATTACGAACGCCGGTGCCTTGACGGTGACGAGGCTGGGCGTTTGACCGCTGTGTGAATCTGGCCTTCGTTTCCTGAATATAGACCTCGCTATAGGCTGTTCTCTCACTATAGACCGTTTTATCGGCGAGGATGAACGTAGCCTCGAACCAGCGCGCCATGCCACTCTGCTCCTCGCAATGGTAAGTGCGGGTCGCCGTTTCTCCCATTGGCAGCTTGGAACGGTAGCGGTGTCATTGCAACCAGCTTCTGAGATGGAGTATATAGCGTGTTCCGTCTGCGATTGTTGCAACGTCAGATGTATCAAGGTCAACGGGCTACCGCTGTGCCGTATCGGGGTCAAAAAGTAAGTTGTAGACAAGCGTCAGCTTTGGATTGCCAGCGTAAACAGAACGAACTCGACGCCATCAGCTTCTTCGCGTGTATGCTCGGAATATTTTGTTTCCAGTGAGCGGACGGCGACGAACTCGGCCTCCATGATCAAACTGGGATACGAGAGGGGCGTATTCGAGTCGGTCAACTGTTGTGAATTGACGAATTCAACTATTTTTTCGTGCACGCATATTAAAGCTGTTCTGTTCCAATGTGTTTTAAGATTGTCAAGCGCGGCAACCAATGTTCTGGTGCAAGTTAACCGGGGATGTATTATGAAAAGAGTACGCGCGACGGAGAAAGTGTGTTCTAACTGGGGCTTTGATTCCGTAGCCCCAAGCCGCATTAGACCACTTTATTTTTACTTGCACAGAGCTTCCCTACTGGTTGCCTTGGTACCTTACCTCCCACTTCAATTGCTGCTTCTGAGATCAGCCTAGTTACGGTTTCATTCATTACCTCTATGTTATCTTCATCTTCCTGTTCTAAAGCTGCATATTTGTTTGCGAGCACCAGCCTGAATTGGTCTGCTTTCACCCTTACTGCGTCTAGGTTGGCCTGTTTCCTTTTGACTAATTTCACTCTTTCTCTCTTCAAATTGAGAGAAATCCTAGACCTTACTAACCTATGGTCACTGCACTTTACCTTACCTAACACTTCTACATTCTTAACTATGCTTGGATCGGCAGAGAGTATGAAATCTATTTCATTCCTTGTTTCTCCATTAGGGCTTTTCCAGGTCCACTTCCTGTTGCTGCGCTTCCTGAAGAATGTATTCATTATTCGGAGCCTATTCCTTTCCGCGAATTCTACCAACATCTCTCCTCTTGCATTCCTAGAATCGATGCCGTAGTTTCCAATTGCTTGCTAACCAACCTGCTTTTTGCCCTGCTTGGTGAATATAAAATAGATAAACCAAGATAATTTCCAATAGAATCAGGGCAACACTTGACTTCAGCCAACCAAGAGAACAGGCTGGCTTCAGGAAGGGATATTCTACGATGGATCATATTCATGTCATAAATCAGGTAATCGAGAAATCTGCGGAGTACAATCAACCTCTCTACATGGCTTTCATAGATTATGAAAAGGCATTTGATTCAGTAGAGATACCAGCAGTCATAGAGGCATTGCGTAATCAAGGAGTACAGGAGGCATACGTGAATATCTTAGAAAATATCTACAAGGATTCCACATATACCTTGGTTCTTCACAAGAAAAGTAGAAAGTTAGCTATCAAGAAGGGTCAGGCAAGGAGACACAATCTCTCGAATGCTATTCACTGCATGCTTAGAAGAAGTATTTAAGCTCTTAGACTGGGAAGGCTTAGGAGTGAGGATCGATGGCGAATATCTCAGCAACCTTCGGTTTGCAGATGACATTGTCCTATTCAGCAACAATGGAGACGAATTACAACAAATGATTGAGGACCTTAATCGAGAAAGTGTAAAAATTGGGTTGAAGATGAATATGCAGAAGACAAAGATAATGTTCAATAGCCTGGCAAGGGAACAAGAATTCAGGATCGCCAGTCAGCCTCTAGAGTCTGTAAAGGAGTACGTTTATCTAGGTCAATTACTCACAGGGGACCCTGATCACAAGAAAGAAATTTACAGAAGAATAAAATTGGGTTGGAGTGCATACGGCAGGCATTGCCAAATCCTGACTGGGAGCTTACCACTGTCGTTCAAAAAGAAAAGTATACAATCATTGCATTCTACCGGTGCTAACATATGGGGCAGAAACTTGGAGGTTAACAAAGAAGCTCGAGAACAAGTTAAGGACCGCACAAAGAGCGATGGAACGAAAAATCTTAGGAGTAACGTTAAGAGACAGGAAGAGAGCGGTGTGGATCAGAGAACAAACGGGGATAGACGATATTCTAGTTGACATTAAGCGGAAGAAATGGAGCTGGGCCGGCCATGTAATGCGTAGGATGGATAACCGGTGGACCATTAGGGTTACAGAATGGATACCAAGAGATGGGAAGCGCAGTCGAGGACGGCAGAAAACCAGGTGGGATGATGAAGTTAGGAAATTCGCAGGCGCAAGTTGGAATACGCTAGCGCTTCCAACTTGCTCTAGACAGGGGTAATTGGAGATAGCAGAGAGAGGCCTTCGTCCAGTAGTGGACATAAATATAGGCTGATGATGATGATGTGGTCTGGCGGTATAGACTTTATAGTACCTCTGGAATGAACCGGAATCCATCGATCTTTTTACAGTGTAAGCTGTTATGGGCTCATTCCAATGGCCGTTTCTGGTCGCGATGATGCCGCCGCTGCCCCGTAACCGCTATCGCCGGAAATGCGAAAAAAAGTACCCGCTCTCCGCCGGGATCAAGCCCAGGCCCGCTGCGTGGGAGTCGCATACTTTACCACTGAGCCATGCAAGCGCTTGCTATCAGGCAGAAGAAAAATTCCCTTTATACGCGCCCTATACACAGAGTTACATACATAAGGATAAGACAGGACACTTTCATAGGCCCCTGCGGCCGATTTTAAAGCCCCTTGATAATTTACCCGATTTTGGTTCACAGCGCACCGAGCGGGTGTGTGGAATCTACACAGACTCAGGGATTGGGACCACAGGAAAACTTATCTGGAAGGCTATCTTCTGGTGATTATAAAAATTACACGGCATCCAAGATCGCTTCCGTGCGAGTGCTCGTCCCGGAGGTTATATTTCGATTTTTTTTAGCGCGTTTCTTGCATGCATCGAGTAGCTTCGTGTAAGCTGTACCGCCAGAGCAGCAAGCACAGATGCTACTGTGTGTTTATGCAGACATTTTAAATAAACATCACAAGTGTTGGAAGAGACGAAACATTTTATTTTCAAGTCAAATTCTCAGTAAGCACATGCACACTTTTTTTTTCGCAACGTTCGATGAACGGAAGCACAGAAAGATGGTTGCATGGCAAAGTGCAAGACACGTCAATACAGGTGCCATATGTTGAGAATAAATTTCACAATAGGAATAAACAGGCGATATTATGAAAAACCCCACAGAACAGTAAAACTGCAGAAGACAGCATTAGCATTAAAGGGGAAAACAACGCTCGTCCTTTGAAGCCTAACCTTTCTTATAAAGTGGTAGCTTCGGGCTGCATAGCAAACAAGGAATGAAGGCTGCTCACTGCAGTTGTCAGCCAACCACGCTCCCACCCTGTCCTGCCGTTGTTACTGCACCACGCAACACAGCAATAATTCCCGTAGTACTTGACTACGGACGGCATGCCCTGAAAAAAAAAGTATTGGTTATGTCTTCTCTACCGCCTTCGCACAAATTTTCGCCTACGCACTACATATCGCCCTTTCGCGAAAAGCGCCACGCACAATTGCGGTAGCTAAAAAAAAAAAGCAACCTTCGGTGCCATGCATGCGCTACTGAGGCAGGAGTGTGTATTCAGAATACGTCGCAGCCACAGCTTACAAACATTCTTCTCAATTCGCAAGTTCTCTCTAACTGCACTCGTAACAAAGGCTTCAAGCAATCTGCGCACACCACGAATAACGATCCTAAGCATAACTGCATTATTTCACACAATTGCACACACATGCATTGAATTCAGACTACGTATACCGGCGTGTGCTGACTGACTTTCTCGCGCCAAGAAACAATTTTCTCGCAAACGTGTGCGCAGCATTCGAAATTGCGGTTTCTTACATAATGTGAAGCAATCCACGAACATCATGTGCGAAGTGAAGAACACAAAAAGCTCTCTGCACCGAACAGCGCAATGCGACAAATGTCAACTTACGGCTGAAGTGACAAATACATAAGCAATTTGCAAAGTAATGAAGCGAAAAAGAACTTAATGAAGGCCTTCTTACCAAGCAGCAGCCAAGCAGACAGACGTTCTGGCAGACGAACCCAGCAAAGACGACGCAGACGTTATCGCACATCTTTTATAGCGTAGCCTTGCCTGATCACACCATGGCCGATATTTTGTAGCGATGCGTTATGATTTATTCTATATACTAGTCTTATAATCCACCGCACACGGCCGGCTGATCCCGTTGATAATGTCTACGTCTACAGCCACATTAACAAGTAGACGTATAGTGCACTAGAAAAGTTACTACATTAGATAACTTGTACGCGCGTTCCTTTGGAGACAGGGAGTGTTGCATTGCCCTCTAGCGGGCGGCATGAAGCTGCGTAGCTCTACCGCTTTTAGGATGCAGTGGCCACTCTTGTAATCCGTATGTTACTCTATGCCCTATAGGCAGGCGCGCAGGCGCTGACGACCAGAGCCTCGGCCAGTATGGTGGCGCCATCTAGTTAACGTGCCTGCAACCGCCGCGTGCGTCGAGATGCGATTCAGACGCGATGAGATTCAGACGAGGTGCGCAATCAACGCTATCCCGATGTTAGATGTGCGCCACGTATTCTGGGTACCTCTTCGTTACACGTTATGGCGTCTCCTCGCAAGGTACGAACCGCTGCTGAAGAAGCGAATCGTAGAGCTACGTGCGCGGCTACAACCAGGCATCATCTGGCTCAGCAGAGTGCTGTGCAGAGAGCATTACAAGCCGCAGTTCGCCGTTCACGCCGGGCGGACAGTTCAGATCGTTATCGTGAAAATCGAGGCGAAGACACTTTGCCGCGAAGACCCTATTGTGTGTGGTGCCGAAATTGGAGCTACTCTTGCGCCGTTCAACCAGCTTACGCTGTGAGTGTGCTGCGTGTGTCGCCCAGGGCTGTGACTTCTTTACTATCGTGTCGGCGGTTCTCTACTCAACGAAAACGATGTTTTGGAAATCCCGCTGCGTAACCTAGGACTGCCTTTATGCAGCAGTGTTCTACTCTTACTTGGAGCAACGGTATTAGGATACAGCCACAGAAAGATTACTTGATTAATATTTCCCATTTTCCATGATTGAGCTATATCTCTATCAATAAATTATCAATTTATAAAATTCCAATAGCAAGAACACAATTTCACAGTAATCATATTATTATTATTATTATTGTTGAAAATTTTACTTACTCTTTACTAAGTGTCTATGCAAGGCTGACTATACTTTATTGTACACTTTTTTATTTCATTTGTTATCGATTTCTTTCTCATCCTCGATTATTTATTTTCCCTTGTTTATTTTTTGAATCATATTACCACCTGATTGGTGGCCTATCCCCCACGGTAGGTTTCTGCCATTAAATAAGGCATAATCATCATCATCATCATCACCATCATCATTATCATTCTACCGTGTGCCGGCCGAAGCTATATAGTTAGCAAAGCGCTAGCAATGAAACGGTGTTGTAATCGCTTTCTCATACATGTTTAAGTGAGTGTTTATATATGTCTTCGTTCAACTCGAAATCTGTAATATTATAAAGAAGGAAAAAATTGTGAGGTTATCGTTGAAGAAGGAATAAAATGTTCGGCAGGTGCTGCACTTTTGCAACACACGAAGGCGAAAGCCGGCTGCACATTTGGTAATACATGAAGTTACACAATCGGGGTTAGACTTCTTTGTAAGACATATTGGTAATGCATTACGTCATACAATCGGGGCCAGACTTCTTGCAAGACATAACGAGTCGCAATGGGAAGTACACGTGTGGCCCTAAGGCGACATCCGGAACGCCACATATGAACACTTAACGTAGTACCTAAAGGGCAGCATGTTGGTGCACGCACTAGGCCACACATTTAGTCTGCTAGATGGCTGCTACGTGACGTGTGCAAACACGCACGCACTAGGTACACCTTTAGTAAGCCAGAACCGTGGAGCAGCCATGGCGTCAGGTCATCCCTGAGCCGTACTACACTTCCAATAAAATGATCGCGTACAGATCTCACTATGACATCAGCATTGTGGAACCGCATTCTAGTTTTCCACAAACTGTGGAGGCCCAGGATCATTATAGCGTCATACGGAAAACCGTCCATTTTTACCGCTAAGAATCTTATTCCCTGTGGATCTAAAGGTAACTTTTTCTGAATAGCCAACATGGATTGAAGTGCTGTACGAATTGGCAGCATTAAAAAATTTAGTATGTCGTGCCAGTAAAAATTTTGCAGACATGTTTCATCTTTCGTGTTTTGTTGGTGTTTTGTGTTTCTGTCGGTGTATAGTGGCAAAGTCGGCAATAAAAATAAAAAAAAGAAAAGCAGCTCGTCTCGCACCCCGGAAGCTCGGGTTCGATTCCCACCCAGACCGAAATGTACCAATTTCTTTTTCAAAGCCTCTAATTTACTTTGTTTACAGAATCCTCCCTGACAAATGCGACGTCAATTCGAGCATTTTTTTTGCGGCGTCGGCCATTTTTCGTCACGGCCCAGTTTCGCCAAGGTCACCGCCAAGGGTACGCCAAGAGCACCGCCAACATAGACAACTAAGGCTTTGGCCTTAAGATATAGTAACATACGCAACGTAATATTTTTGTTTCACAGAGGCAGTCAGCGACGTTTAGGCATACGTCCCTGTTGCTGTAGCCTAGCACCCATGCTCTAAGTAAAAGTTGTTCTTGTTGATGCCTCAATACACGGCTCAAAAACACAACTTAAGCTTTGTCGCTTCCGTTTTGTGAAAATATAGCGCGACAAAAAAAAAAAGCCTGATCAATAGATTTCTGCTGGCAGGGTTGCCAGATTTGGCAGCCGCGCTCCCTGCTTCAGGGTTGCCAGGTGCAAAAAGTGAAAAGTAGGGTTTACAACAAAAGTAGGGTTGTTCAGGGTTGCCAAATATGGCAACCCTGGAGCGCGCGTACCTGCTAGCAGACAAGCCGGAAGTCGCAGGTTCTTGTTCCACCAATGGGCATCGTCACCGACGTTGACATCACCAGATTCACCCTGCTGACATCGTGACGACCGCTGGGGATACCGGAAAGGTCAGGAGAGGAGGACGGCATTGTTTAATTTTTTGATTTTGTGGCACGCCCGCGGTGCGTAGCGCGTTTGGCATCGTGGATCGTGACGGCATTCAGAACTCGATGCGCGTGCTTACTTGAAATGTTCGAAAAATATCTGAGGTGGTTTAGGGGCCCTTTAAACGTTGTCTTCACAATAGCTGCGCAGACTGCCTATGAAAAAAGGCCCGTGGAAGCCGCTTCAGACAGGGTTACACACAAAGGCTCCGCGGACCTTCTCAAGCTTCGTCCGACAAACATCTACAACCATTTCTTCATGATGACGATAATGGTCCATTCGTGATGTCGACGTTGTCGTTTATGGCTGGGGATCGCCATGCTGCATTGGCAGGCAGGGCTAAGGTAAGAATCGCTGGCAAGCAAGAAGACCAATAATACCTCATGAGTAGTTTTTTTTTCAGATTCAGCACAAATTGAAGGCCATGTACAATGCTGATGACGTAGCTTGCACTGATCATAGAAGAAATTCGTTTTAGTGGGATGTGACTTCCTCGGAGTTCGAAGCTTCAACGTTGAACTCAAGGACACAAATGTATTACTTTGTTAATAACTTATCTTGCCTTCTTCTCTATTCACAGTTTGCAGCAGAATAATTCCTTTATACCTTGCATCATTAGTAAAGCAACTATTTATGTGTCGCATAATATTCCTTTCAAAAGCTGAATGAATTCCACTTTGCAATTCGCCATATTTCTCGGTTTTCTTTCGTGCATCCGTCAATTAATTTTCTCTTTAGAATATTTGAAGATGTTGTGTTCATTCTCTCAGCACAAGTTTTTCTCTCTCCGTCACTGCGATTATCTGCCACTTCTTCAAAATATCATCACCGTCAAGAGCACGAACGTTCGCTTTGCTACTTGCGACTTCCTTTGAGAAACGAGCAGACTGTCCCGTTAACTTCGCGAAAATATCCATTTTCTGATCTTCATAATTCCTTCTCTTTAACAAAGTAATTTTATTTCTTCAAAATTTTTTTTTGTAAATAGGCTGCTTGGTCTCGCTTGATATCGGGAAATTTTTAAATTTGGTTTGAGGTTTTTTTTTCTGAAGTCCGCTGTTTTAATTTCAGTGCTGCGTGTCTTCATTTCACGAGAATGTTACAAACGTAATTTATAGCCTTCTCACATTGCTTCTTCTTCTTACGACGTCTCCTATAAAATCCGCCCGTCAGCCGATCCCTTGAAGTGGGTAAGTGCCAATAGTGGTATTGAAGGTTATAACAAGAAAGGAAGAGCACGGAACAAGTTCTTGTTTCCTAGTGGAAATGGCGCAACCCACTTTGGGGGATCGGCTATGAATCGGAATAAGTGAACGCGACGCTTCTTGAGCCGTAATCATAATCGACTCCTTGTCTTTTTGTTCTGCTCTATCAGAGCCCAATTCATCAACCATTTTCGACAATTTAGTTCATCTATCCCCCCACATTTGCGCCTCGTCCATCTGGTATGCGTGCCAGGCCACGTGTAAATCACTTTAAACGAGTCAGTAGACGCACTAGCAGCGGCTTCTCTTAAAAACCCGGTACTGCGGATCCTAAGACACTCGGCATACATCACTTCTGCAAGAGTAAAAAAAAAATATCCGTCCGCGAAGAACATGCCAAATCATGCGTATTAACTAACACCAAGTTTCAGCACCCTAGATTTTCTTGGCGCAGCAGATCGTGTTCAATTAACAAGAAGCTTTGAAGTTTCATTTACGCGAATGCGTTGCCGAATACCGATGCTGAATTTTTATTCGCATAGGTCTGGTTTGGCACCTTCCCTTATTGTTTTTATTGTAATGAGCCCCAAACTATAGCTAATGCCTTTATAGAGTGTCGTAGGTTCACCGTTCATAGAAAACGACTTCTAGCATTCTGCCACTTGCATTAGTCATTACGCTTCCTGTCATACTGTCTCTGGAGGCATCGGCACTAGGACACTGCAATTGGAACGTATGTGATGCCGCATTCATTTCTGTAAGGGAAACAAGGAGACTGCCATGTTGATTTTATTGTTGTATTTTCCTCAACCAGAAAACAAAAATATTATTTCAAGTTTTAAAGTAATATCAGCAGGACATTTTATATTAACGATTAGTATTTATTTAAAACGTCATTCTTAAATAAGAAAATGCTACTTAGGTATTGTTCCCTTTTTTACCCACTGCCGCCCAATTCATGGTCAATGGTAGTAGTGGGTTGTGCCCTATATATAGGCACCAAACCAAACCAAGCGTCTTGTTTTTTCTTGGCACTGCAGTTGATTCTCAGGTGATTTATATTTTTTATTACTTGCTTGCGCTCCATCGTTCAATCCTTCAGTATTTAGAGCTAGGCTCTCACTCAGAACCAGTGACTGGCTTGCTTGAATATTTATTCACTTCTAGCAGAAGCCAGACTCTGGATTTCATGGGTTTTGTTTCAGGAAATGTTGGCGAATGTGTATTGCGCAGTGGCACCGACTGGCACCACTCCCACTAGGCTACCGGCTCACGAAAAATGCGGACGCTATGAACCGAGATATTGTTCTGCCGGTACTTATTAGAACCTCACAACTATTTCTGCGGTACGCCACGTATGACTTGTCCTTGCAAACTCTATAAGTAGTGCTTTTTAGCATAGTCGGTACACGACTTTATTTTACCACAGGTACCTTATGCGAAAGGCCTAGTCGGTCGGCTTCTCATTCTGTCAGCTAGCGTACAGGGACCGGTTTCTGTTTGCCGATCTAGCGACGTCATAGGCAATGACTTTCCCTCAGAATAAACTCTCGATATTTCGCTACAACAGTGTGCCCTTCTGGCCCGTCAAAGCGCAGCCAGTCGTCTACAGGATTGAGCGCGTATATGCACATGGAATTTTAAATGTGTGCACATTCAATTTGCACCGCGAAGCTGAGATTTTAATGGGATTGAATGTTCTATTCTTATAGCTTTCTTGTTCTCGGCGCTATGAATTGGCCACAGCGATGACTTTTACGCAGTGCGGAATATTTCTTTTTGCGTGAGATCAATTATTAGTGTGATAATCCTTTTCTTGGTTTTGTTGCATATACTCTTGCTTTCACTTGAATTCATTTTCTAATCTTTTTGAACATTGTGAGCTCTCCTATGCTGCAATACTTCATCTCCTGAGATATTCTGTTCAAATTAAAGTCTAGCTCATTTGTTCCACCGGGTTCCTGTATCACAACCAATTTTTATGCATTCCTCAATTTCTTAGAATAGTGTTTTCTTTTGCGTTTCTTCCTGCCACTGAATTCTTCTCGTACCTCATGTAAATAAGCGATATATAAGCTTTAACAGGCGCTTTAAAAAATCTGGTATTTGTAGCTTTGAGATCATGACAGAAATTTTCTAACTAACAAGATATGGGTTAGTTTTCCTCCTCCTCCTCCTCCTTCCCCTGTAATATGTCGCAATACTTTCCTGTGAGAAGACATGGCTATTTTAAGTGGCTTGCATAAGTTTGGTCAGAATTAGTCTTATGTTTGGACTCTGTGGGAGGAAACAATAAATATTCCCGTAAAAGGCCCCGCGTGCAATTGAGAAACACTTATTCTGAACTACTTGTTATGTTTGCATGTTATAAAAATATGATTATCCATTCGCTTAACTTCTTTCGCTCCACAGGAACCCTGAACATGGCTAAGCACCTTCATGCAGTGTTTGCACTCGTGAGCCTACTCGGGAACTTGGCCGCACTGGAGATCGACAAGTCCGACGGTGGCTACAAAGACGTGCTCATCTCCATCCATGCTGACGTCCAGCCAGATGAGACTATCTTGGATAACCTCAAGGTACTGAGCATGAACTGAAACTGTTCCAACAATCGAAGTGTAGCTACTGTACCACTTTTTAGAACTTCCACCCCCGTCTCTTTCACACACGCTACCGCCGATTTATAGGCGAGAAACAGAGCAGCAAGCTGGAACCGCTGTACGCCATTAACACTTTGATGGGAGCAAGCTAATCAGTGACAACCCAGATTTTGCTTATAGTTTTGCTGCACCGCATAAATAAGAGAAACGGTAACAATGTCGCGTATATTTCTGACGTTGACGTTTGCTATTCACCAAAGCCCCAAATGTCGCAATGTCGCAAAAGCCGCAATGCGCACGCAAGGCTCACGCATGTGCCGTACGAAATTTCTGAAGAGTGAATGGCCCCGCCTATGGTGACGGCTCGCGGTTCTGACCCAAAGTCGCCACTGTCCTTAGCTCCGGAAAGAGGCATCCACCTTGACGTAAACAGTGGCGTTTCTTATCCGTTCCCAAAATAGGCTGTAGTGCCAACCCTTGCAATAAACGCATCATCTTCAGTCATCTGCATGCAGTTATGTCTACAGAAAGCACTATAATATCTTGTTCATGGCTGTCTCAAAAACGGGGGCGCGTGGAGTCTCCGAACTTCAATGCATTCAGAGGGGAACACAAAAATAGGTTGATGATAATGATAGATATTGCTGCATTGGCCAACCGACCCCGAAATCCTCCATTGACCCTGGCTACCCGACGAAAACTTTTGGACATAGAAGTGGGCGGCGTGCCTGTTTCGGCACTCATAGGCACTGGGGCGAAACTATCGGTAATGAGCCATCGCCTTTTTTGTCGTCTCCGCAAGGTTCTTACACCCGCCACGTCGCCTGTCATTCGCGTTGCCGACGGCAGTACACTTTGCGTCGTGGGCATGTGCACTGCGCATGTGAGCTTAGCTGGCCACCAGACCTCAGTTCTATTCACCGTTCACCATAGGACACCAGTGTCCCCATGATGTCATCCTCGGACATGACTTCCTGAGCACCCATTCTGCTCTCGCTGACTGCTCATCTGGCCTTCTATAGTTGGAACTCCCCTCTGTACGCGACCTCAACACCGCGTCGCCACCGCGTTTAGGTGTCGTCGAGCTTGGTCGTCTGCGACCAGCAGCCGTGACGTATGTCACGTTGACCTCAGAGCCCCCTGTTTGTGACGGTGACTATGTGATCTCTTCTTCTCTAGACGCTCTTTTGACGTGGTGTGTTGTGCTCCCTCACTCTGTTGTGACTGTTGCTGAGAGCCGGGCGTGTATACCGGGCGTGTATACGCAACCCAATATTTTTTCCGGAAGCATCACGTTGAGCAGCATATCACCTTTAGGCGCACGCGACCCTCTGGCCCTGACTATCGATACTCCACAGTCGTTATCTGGAAGCCCGAACACAGGTACTACGCTTGACGACCCTCTTGACGGTATGATTGGCCCTGATCTCTCCCCTTCTCAGTCCGAAGATCTTCGCAGCTTATTAGCATCTTACTGCGATGTTCTTGTTTTTTCTTCGCCCCATCTTGGCCAGACATCACTCGTAACACATCGCATCAATACTGGGGCTTGGTAAGGGCGCCATAGGCGCCCTTATCGATTGTCTGCGTCCGAACGCCGTGTTATTCAAACCGAAGTTGAAAAACTGTGGACTGTATAAGGCCATCATTGAATCATCTGCGAGTCCTTGGGTGTCCCCTGTGGTGCTTGTCAGAAAAAAAGACAACACCTTGTGGTTCTGTATCGACTATCGATACTTGAACAAGGTAACTAAAAAGGACGTCTACCCTTTGCCGTGCATAGACAATGCGCTCGACTCTATCTATGGCGCAAGGTATTTTTCTTTCATAGATCTTCGGTCCGGCTATTGGCAAATTGCCGTTGATGAGCAGCATCGCGAAAAAACCGCCTTCATTACGCCCGATGGGTTCTACCAGTTTAAAGTCATCCCCTTAGGGTTGTGTAATGCAACAACCTTTGAAAGAATCATTGACTCCCTTCTCCACGTGTTCAAGTGGTCTGCTTTTTTGCGTTACCTTGACGACGTCGTAGTTGTTGCACCCACATTCCCCAGTCATCTCCAACAACTATCCGATATTTTGCAGCTGTTTCACAGCGCCCGGCTTCAACTCAACTCCTCCAAATAGCGCTTCGGACACCGACAGATCACCGTACTTGGTCATCCTGTTGATGTAGCCGGTATCCGAGCTGACCCTGCCAAAGTACGCGCTGTTCCCAACTTTTCAACGCCCCGTTCGTCGCAAGACGTCCGCTCGTTTTTTGTCCTCTGCTCTTACTTTCATCGCCTAGTGAAAGACTTTGCAAAGATAGCACGGTCTCTCACATGCCTGCGCAAGAAAAACCTTCCTTTTACCTGGGGTCCTGCCCAAGCATCTGCCTTTTCGCAGCTCATCGCACTACTCACTACGCCACCTGTTATGACTCTCTTCGACAATTCTGCTGCTGCGGAAGACATCGTGGTCAGGACTTTGCTATTGCGTATGCCAGCCGCCTCCTTTCCGCCGCTGAGCGGAATTATTCCATCACAAAGAGTGTCTCGTTCTTGTTTGGGCCGTTGCAATATTTCGCCCTTATCTGTATGGCAGAACCTTTACCGTTGTGACTGACCATCACGCTGTCTGGTGGCTATCTTCCCTCAAAGATTCCATGGGTCGCTGGGCATTACGACTTAAAGAATACACGGTCATCTACAAATCTGGCCGTTTGCATCGGGATGCCGACTGCCTTTTTCGGTACCCCGTCGACCAACCGGAACCTGCACCAAGCGACTACAGTCCTTGTATGCTTGCCATCTCCGAACTCTTCAACATTGCTGCTGAACAGCACCGGGACTCGGCCATACGCAAGATTATCAACCGTCTCAACTCCCAGGCTCATGATGCCTCTCTCCGACTTTTTGTGCTACACGATAACACTTTACATCGTCGAAGTTTGCTTCTTGATGGTCCTGACCTCTTACTTGTCATTCCGGCACATCTCCGCTCGAGTCTTGTGGCCCAGCTTCATGATACGCCAACAGCGGGTTACCTCGACGTTTCATTCACATACGATCGCGCACGCCGTCGGTTATACTGGCCAGACATGTCCCGCGCGGTGCGCCGTTACGTGGCCTCTTGTGGCCTTTGTCAGCGCCGGAAAAAAAAAGCCGCCGCTCCCCACCTGCTGGCCATCTTCAGCCTCTTGACGTTCCATATGAGCCATTGCATCGCGTCGGCCTCGACTTACTTGGCCCGTTTCCAGTGTCAGTCTCAGTAAACAGATGAGTCGCCATCGCTACAGGCTATGCGATGCGATTCGCCATCTCCCGTGCTTTACCCACAAGCTGCGCGACCGACGTTGCGGACTGCTTACTCCATAACGTCATTCTTTAGCATGGTGCACTTCGGCAACTGCTAACTGAACGGGGCAGACAGTTTCTTTTGCAGGTGATCGTAGACTATCCACTAGCCCCTGGGTCTCTTGTCCCCCTCTGGTCCCCAACGCGCCGTGTCGGGCTTTCTAAAAAGTTGCTGTTCCCGTACACCGGGCCATATCGAGTATTTTGCCAAGTGACCAACGTAACGTACGAAATTGCTCTATTGTCTTCATCCCCATAGGCTCAACCCCGCACCGACATCGTGCACGTCGCCCGCCTGAAGCGCTACCACGTCCCAGACACTCAATAACCCTGTGTCTGCAGTGAACCTTTTCCGTGCTGTCGTACTTCGACTGCTTTCGCCGCCGGCGGTTAATGTTATGAGTCATGCTCCTATGCTGCGGACGAAATAGTAGTGAAATAGCAGACGAGAAAAAGGACGAGCAGTATCCCGGCCCGCCATCTTTGTTGTTGTGGTTCCACTCGCTGTCACGTGTAAATATTGTCTATAAACCCTTTTTGACATCTCCCCGTATCAATACTTTATTTTGAGTGTGACTTAACAGCCTTCGGCGTGAACGAGCGCACACTAGGTCAAAAACAAATACCATATGACATGAACCCGACAGATTTCAGGGAAATGCAAATCGCAAAGACAATATATACAATATGAAACAATTGTCTAAAAAGAGCTATAAAAACAGCCATTTTGGCAAATATGTCCGCGAAATGAAAGGACGAATTATAGGTGATATGCAAACGAGTCATGCATCAGAACATTTGGCTGCTTTTGCATGAGGCACACGAAATCGCAGTGACGTCAATAACTGGTCACAGTCGATGGAGCCACCTACAACTTCATGAAGAATTTATATGTCACGCTAAAGTTGCCGGTCATGAATGTACATACCGAGGTCTGCTAAGAGAGAATAACAGTCATAGAAACGATGGCGGTCAATATATCTATCATAAAGGATGCGTACAAACTTACACTGAACATTTTCGATTCGATTGCAATAGCTAATGGAGACGCTTATTCCAGGCTACTGACGCCAACACGAGACGTGGTCTCACGAGAGCCCAGTAAATAGTTCGCAGAGACTCGCATCGACGAAATTCTCTTGTTAACCCAGATGTACCACCAATATTTTTCAATGCGCCGAAAACAATTGAAGATACATGCAACCGGAAATCAAGCCTTGGGTCAACAATAACGCCAAGGTCTCGTACATGGGCAGCACAGAATATTTGTCCGCCAAGAAAAGTGTAATTACACATACCTGTATCATGTTTTCTAGTAACAGACAAAACAGAAGTTTTCTTAATGTTAAATTTAAGCCTACTCTCTGAGCACCAATTCTCGATGTTGTCAATCTCAGCTTGCAAACGGCGCAGTCCTTTAAGTTCTCAATCTTACGGAATAATTTTAAATCACCTGCAAAGAACAAAACCTTCCAGTTCATGACATGTAGCGGCAAATCATTGATAAATAATATAAACAATAAAGGTCCAAGGTTGGAGCTTGAGGTACTCCGGATGTTGATACAAATTCGTCGGACACAACCAGATAATATGACTCGATTACGGCGGCGGAAACGTAGCTTTTGAGCCATTTGCAGTAGATGAGGCAAAGCCCGTATTTTGCCATCTTCATCACAGGTACCTCATGGGAACCCTTGTCGAACACTTTACTCTTGTGAAAGCAGATTGGGTCCCCCTAATCACGTTTAAGCATGTGAGACCCACTGTATCCAAGAAAGGCGCATAAATTCGAGTCAACGGATTGTCGCGTAGTAAACATGAGATATTTTGTTTGAAATATGAACTCATGTGCTCGTACATTACCCTTTTCAAAACGTTTGCAAAACAACAAATAAGTGACACTGGTCGAAAATAATTCACATCACATGCATTGCTGGATTTAAATACAGGAACAACTACTGACACCTTCCGACGCAAGGAAAAACACCAGTGCGCAAAGATAAGTTGAACAAATACGTCAAAGCACGACTAAAAATGTTAGCACATCCCTTGATTATGAAGCTGGTAATTTCATCGACTCCTATTGAAAGTTTTGGCTTAACGTCTTTAATCGCCGATAAAAGCTCATGTTCATCGACACTTTCATACACTAAGCAGTCCGGGCTGTCATGAAGCTGATAAGAGTGGTTGTGCTATCAGGGTGCACAAGGCAAGAGCTAAAGTGTTCAGCGATGGCTTGGCATACATCTTCCGGATTGAAACAAATACTGCAAAAATGTGAGCACATTCTTTGATTATGAAGGTGGCAATTTTATCGACTCCTGCTGAAAGTTCTGGCTTAAGCTTTTTAATCATCGATAAAGCCTCATGTTCATCGACACTTTCATACACTAAGCAGCCAATGGTGTCATCGAAGGTGATAACAGTGGGTGTGTTATCAGGGCGTGCAAGACAAGAGTTAGTGTTCAGCGACAGCTTGGCATACATCTTGCGGTTTGAAACAAATACTATCACGCATCTTCAGCACAGCAGTACTGACGTTATCTTTACTTTGCTTCCGCACAGAACACTTTGGTTCTTTCTTGTTCTCTTCAAGAAGTTTACGCTATGCGGCTTCATCGCCTACAACAAGTTTTTTTTTCACAGTTTGTCTACGTAATGGATATCTTATTACCAATACTCACTTTATGATTTTGCGTAGTTTGTGATACAGATGTTTTTTCTTCAAGTGGTGTTTCAAATCGCAAGAAAACCAACAAGGGAGTCTAGACTTTCTCGGATGACGTCGCGGTATACATTTTATTGCGATAGCAATTATATGGACACTCAAAAGCAGAATTCTGCCGTCGGCGTCGCCGTCGCCGTCGCCGTCGCCGTCGCCGTCGCCGTGAGGTTCCGTATGACGTCATTTGGAGAAGAAATCGTCGCCGCGCGCCGAACGCTGTATGTGCGAGTGAAAGGGCGCGAGGGGCGCGTCTTTCACGGGGAGTGAACGCACGGCGGAGAACAAACGCGCGTTCTGCGCCGTGCTCGCTTAAGGGCTGCAGAAGTAGGCGTCTCTGTTCTCCTTCACAATAACCATGTATGTAGAGCAAACGCGCCTTCTTCCAACCAGCGAGAGGCCGTGGGGGAGGGGGAGGGAAGGGAGGCGACGTTTAGCTGCGGCACGCAGTGCCTATTTATATCAGAGGCTCCGGCAACAGTCACCAACGCCGCACGCATTTTGAGCGAACGCGGGCAAAACGCCGATGGCGTCGACAACAGTTCTGCGTGTTGTTGCTACCAAAGCCGCTCACCTTACTTCGTATGACATTGCTGTGTTGCTATCGCATTCATTGCTTCGCCCTTAGGGCGAAACTGTGACATTTTTTAATGAATCCTTGCACAAATGATGTCAGTAGCTCAACGCATGAACCAACATTCCCGATCTCAAAGAATAAAGACCAATCATAGTTGTGAAGCTCAGTGTACAGCCCAAGGTAATCGCCGTAAGCGACCTAAATTTTTCTGCTTCGAATTCATGCACTGCACGAAAAGACAAAAAGAACGGCAGAGTAAACGGGCAATGAAACTTATCTACCAGAACAATAGGATCGCGCACCGCTTGAACATCAAAAACAGGCACGTTAGATATAAATAAATCTATAATGTTACAAGCGTTGCTCTTCATCGCGTTATATTGACGTAACCTATGGAAGTTACTAAAATCAATGAGACATCCGGCTTTTTCTCTCATGGCTGTGTAGTTACTGTTCCCCAAACTAGGTGCCCATTCGACTTTAGGGAGATTAATGCACACGTAAATATGAACCTTTTGAACCTTTTTGGTTCTCAGGAACCAAAAAATCATTCGTGAGAACTTTAGGATCCGAATTAGGCGGAAAGTAATAACAGCCAACGAGACAGTGTTATTTGTCACGTGTTGGAATTTCTGACCACACCCATATTCATCGTACGTCTCCAGGTCTTGCCTTTTATGGGCACCCAATACAAAACGGCACATCATCAGAAATACAGCACGGTACACGTATAACCCGCATATACCGCATGTCATATAGCAAGGCGTGGCATATAAGTTTCGTTGACGAGACGCTGGCGCCGACACCGACCGCGGATTTTCTTCGACACGGGGCCTTAACGCTGTGGCTTAAAAGACGTGCCCCCGACCAAGGACATGAAAAAAAAAGGCGCGAACAGGGAATGTGGACACTTCCCACATCATATGACCTGGCCCACCTGAACGCCCGCCCCCACTCGCTCCTTTTCCGTGACTTACCCTCCCATCTAATCCAAGGTGGCTGACTGCAGCCGCCAGTCATCTGGACCATGGCTCTAATACTGCATAGGTCGAAGAAGGGCTATTACGCGCGGCTAGGTCAGGAGTGAGTGAGTGAAATACGTTATCTTAGTTAACTTTTCAGGTCACTAGGGCAGGAGTGACCTGAAAATTTAACTTTATACTGCCGTACCACGTCGGGTCAAGCCCAAAGCGGCAGGAGGGTACCGAACTAAGGGCCCTCCTCCCAATTTAACAGATGGGAAAAATAAAGTATTTCTCTGTTTCTCAGTTAGCAGTTGCGCAGATTGCATATATCTGTGAAATATATATATATATATATATATATATATATATATATATATATATATGATATAAAAGAGAAGAAAGGGAACCGAGGAGCCCGATTTTTATTAATCATCCCAGAAGCCAACGAAGACACCCAGGACAATATAGGGGGAATTACATGTACTTACTAATTGCACTAAAATAATGATAATTTAATGGAAATGAAATTGGATGAAAAACAACTGGCTGCAGGTGGGGAACGATCCCACGTCTTCGCATTACGCGTGTGATGCTCTTACCACTGAGCTACCGCGGCGTCGTTTTCCCATCCATTTTCTGGGGTATTTGTGTTTTACTACTACAAATAACCCTGGGAGTGTTAGCCAGCGCCACCACTCACAACCCTTGACGGCGGATGTGGAACATCCTTTCTGCTGCAAGCGTCACGAGTACGTGATCCTTTTGGATGAAGGCAACTTGTCAATAAACCCACATATGCTACCTGAAGGCATCAATGTTGTAGGATTTTTCATCCACTTTCATTTCCATTCAATTATCATTTTGTATTTAAATTAGTAAGTACGTGCAATTTCCCCTATGTTGTCCTCGGTGTCTATGTTTGGTGCCATCTTATATGTAATTTACAGTATGCTACAGTAAGCGAACCTGGCAGACGACAGGCAAACATTTTAATGATGCGATGCGTGCAGTGCTAAATCATCCTGTCTATAAGAGCACAGCCGTCTCTTGCGCCTATCAGAATTCACTCAGAGCAGGCGAAATCACACATTCCTGGTTTCTCTAACCGTTATTAAGGACGTGGTTCAGGTGCACTGTCACACGTGTTTGACACACGTAACTAATTGAGAATAAAGTGAGACTATTCCGGAAAAATTTGCAGTTACGTACCCGCAAAGGTTGTATACTCTGGTTCCAGCAGGAAGCTCAAGTGTGTCTTGCCTGTGTGTAGCTTTCATTTCAGACATGTTCACTTCAGTAAAGAATTATAGCAGCGTGTCCTGTTGCTTTTCTCGAGCCCCACCCACCGTGCCAGGTACATTCGCACTGACTAAGCCTAGAGTAAAGTCGGCTGAAGGGATCACACTGCAGGTAATCTTAACGTGATATAAGTCATACTTTCGGAGAAAATCATGAGCATTAAGGCTTAATAGAATGACGTCTATGTAATATAAGCAAGTAAGTCAGTACTGTTATAATGGCGTATTTTAGCTATTTAAACTTTCGAAGAGATAACGCGATGTTTTCATGAAAATTTGAGAGCACACTGCGAATTTCCTTTGTGATTATATATGCACATCACGCGAACAGCCCGCTGTTTGGGCATGCTTTCCATTTGTATAACGCGACCTGTCCTTAGTGCAGACGATGCTTCTTAACACGCAGGTTCTGCTACGGGCTTCGTCAGAATTCCTCCACCGCGCCACAAATGGCCGAGTGTATTTCAGACACGTGATCATCGACATCCCTGTGACGTGGCCTAAAAGAAGCGTCGCCCGGAGCGTGTCGTCAGAGTTTTTCACTTGGAGCGACGTTCGCATCAAGAATCCAATACGAACTGATGACTTACCTGTCTTCGCGAAGACATCGAGGCGCTGCGGTCAGCGGGGAGACTTTATCCAGCTGTCGTCCAGCTTTCTCGCAAACCTCAACTCGTCAACTACTGAGACCTACGAGAGCGCAGGTACACAAATTTAGAAACGAGCCTGAAGTTTATGAACAAAAGCAGATATGTATACAGGGTGTCCCAAATATCATGCACCCAGATTTAAAATACGCAAATGCTACGTAGCTGGACGAAAGCAAGGTAATGTTGTTTGGCGTCACTTGGAGATACCCAGATTTTTCTTTTCCGTCTATTTACAGAATTAGTCTTAATTAATTAGTCAGCTTCTTAAGCAATATAATTAGATGAAAAGTGTCAACGAGAAAAGCAACAAGAGAATCTTCCGATACAGCTTCCTGTTGCTCAATACGTGCTACATAAGTTTTTTTTCCGATCACGAAAAAAGCCCGCAAATGCACGAAAAGTGCCTCGAGTGGGCTTCTTTCACGCTTGTTCTTTTTCATGAAACCTCGTCAAAATTATCACCCTCACTTTAGTCTATCAAGTACCAGGCATTGATCTGAAATACAGTCTTCGTATTTCTATTTGTTGTCTGTCTGGCCTTTGTACGGCCTGAGCTGCGCCTCTACAAGATTGCAATTCAACTGCTGACCTGAAATCTCGTTTTGGGAGAGCCTAATAATTTCACACTATTGCCACAAAAGTGGCCACAAAAATTTACGATTTACGTTTTTTAGACTGTTTCGGCCACATGTCTAATATTACCGAGACGGTAATATTGTAAACGCGATGGCTACGGCCACAGCCGCGCATTACCCACTGAGCCTATATTGCGTACAATATCTCGCAACATTGTAGCTTCGTTGTTCTTCACAGTTGTGCGTCTAGATACTTTGTACATGACGTATAATAAAAATCATTCCAAGGAAACATCCCGCAGTTTTTGTTTTACATAAATGAAAACCCAAAGCAGCATAGCTTGCAGATTGGTTAGCCGAAGCTAGGGGATGCTTGTATAGTTTCCATTATTGTAGAGCAGGATAGCCGGAGCCGCCACGGTTGCTTAGTGGTTATGGTGTTGGGCTACTAAGCGCGAGGTCGCGGGATCAAATCCCGGCCACGGCAGCCGCATTTCGATGGGGGCGAAATGTAGAGAACACCCGTGTACTTAGCTTTAGGCGCATGTTAGAGAACCCCAGGTGGTCCTAATTAATCCGGAGTCCCCATTGCCTCCCACGTGTCACTTGTTCTTTGGGTTTCATCGGTGATGTGTCTACTGCAATCCACTCTCGACGCCAAATCATGAGTGTACGAAAGGAGGTGTGTCTAGTGCGTGCGTCATTGCACACGTCACGTGGTTGCCTCCCGCACTTCACTCGCTCTTCGGATTTCATCGGTGCTACTGGGATGTACTCCGAAGCGGCAGCTGTAAAACGTGGTTGCCCGCGGAAGGACGCCTCAGAAAATGATGCAAGGGAACTGAAAAAAGGAAAAAAAATGTGGTTGATCCCTCTTATATAGGAATCGGTATAGAACACGAAAGTGAAACGTGTCTTCACAGAAGTAGTGTAATGTTTATTGCACATTGATATATAATGTCTATTGGTGTTTTGTGGCTAAAGCGCCCTTAGGCGTTGATGCACCCACGCTGACGCCTGGTGGCACGTCTCCTCCATCACGACTACCAACGTCGATGACCATGAGCAACCGTCGTGCATATGGAAGCTGCACTACGCTGCACACGCTAGCACAACGCGAAAGACGAAGCACGTAACTGACACACTAATACAACGCGCAAGACAAAGCACGTAACTGAATCGTCACCGAGTCAAATAAGCGCGTACAGCGCGTCGTAATTGCAGCCTCCGCGATCAACTTCAGAAACATTTTCAGAGCTAATTGCGGAGGCCACGCTCCGCTGTGCTGAGTACGGTGAACGCCACCTAGGTGTAGTGCTTCTTGATGCCAGCGTCCCTTCGAATGCTGGCATCGAGGCGTCGTAGTGCTGAGACCACCGAAGCGTTCACTGTCGGTGCGCGTTAGTGTCATAATGCAGTACTTCTCTTTTCTGCTCGTAGGCGGCGGCACCGCCCCGAGCAAGAGCGCGGGTACACGGAGGAGTGTTAGATATATAAGGCGCGTCTGTGTAGCTCTCTGCAAATGCGTTTGTGGCGCAATGGGTTAAACGCTCGGCGATCTATCGTCGCGGACCGAGAGGTCGTGGGTTCGATTTCCCAATTTTGCATGTTTGTGGAACTTTTTCTTCTGGTTTCTTTCTTTGTATTATGTTCGTGTACACTGTAAGAACGTCATTCCGTATTTCCGTATGACGTATTTCCGTGACGGAAATACGTCAGTGAAGTCTTGGTGGACCCCGGCATAAAACACTTTCGTGTTAAAAAAATTAACGTTCTGCAGCGAAATGGTTCGAATGTTCCCGATCTGTGGACAACCTATATACGCTAGCACACACACCGATTCAGCAGAAAGAACTTTCATGCCTGTCGTAAACATAAATTGAAAAATATTTCACCTAAGCGATTATAGTGCTTTCGGATTCTCACACGTACGCAGCCTTCAGTGTCTCTGCTGAATTTTGTTTTTTCTGTTTCAGCTTATGCATTCGTGCACGCATGGGCGAAATTCAGGTACGGCGTGTTCGAAGAGTACGGCAGTATCCATGACGACGAAAATCCTTTGACCTATTGCGAGCTTGACGGAAAGGTCGGTGATGATCTTTTGACGTCATTTGTGCGCACATTTTTAATTTTGATAATATCACACTCAATTCTTTTATAGTGACACGTGTACGTACTTGTTGATCTTTGTCGGGTGACCGCTTTTCACCGGCTAACAAACGTTATATGTAATCGCTTGGCGCAGGACACGCCTGAATGTATCGAAGTTTCTGGAATGTTATCGATCATTCTATCCGTTGTCTACTGTCACTACTGACATTAACAGCGCAAACGCTGTTAATGTCACTTTTGACGCCTAGCGTTAAGGACCCCGGGTCACCGAAAATCCGGCGTAGTGTCGGCGTCCGCGTACGAAAAAATCATCCCCAACCACGCAGGGCTTCCGAATATATTTTGGTATATGTATAGCGCACGCCTTCTTATATGAAGTGCGATACAACATTTGGCCGAAGAAAAAAACTGGCATAGCTGGAGCATTGCAAACCTAATCACACTCAAATTAGTCTCCTTTGGACTCCACACACTTCTCCCAACGGTGCTGCCATTGTTGGAAGCATTCCGAGAAGGCCTCTTTCGGAATGGAGTTTAGCTCAGCTGTCGTTGCAGCTATAATGTCCTCTCTTGTCTGAAATCGCGCTCCTTTCAATGGCCTCTCGAGTTTGGGAAACAGCCAGAAGTCGCAGGGGGCCATATCAGGAGAGTAAGGAGCCTATTGAGTAAGGAGTCTGTTTTTTCGCCAAAAAAGTCTGAATCAAATGCGACGAATGTGCAGGAGCATTGTCGTGATGGAAGCGCCAATTACCGACGAGAGCACTGCGCACTACCTCCCTGAAACGCTGCGTCCCAGCGACTGACGCTATCGGCAGGCGGGAAAAAATTCGCGCATGCGCACGAAGGCTCAAGGCCAGCTTATGGAAGCGCGCTTGTTTCATATCCGTCAGGTGTTCGCAATAAAAAAAAAAAAAGGTCGGATACTTTTCGAACAGGCCTCGTATATTCGGGTTATATTGCCACACCATTTTATCACTAATGTTGCTCATCCCTTGTCTCACATTCTTGAAAAGCTATTCCTCTGAATTTCGAGAATGACAATCCACAAACAAATGTCATGAAACAAAACACCCACAGCGCATGCCTTTTATGGTAAATGTTCTGATACTGAAATAATAAAAGTGTGAAACGAGCACGGAAACTTGAAAATAATGTAATTTCTTTGCGCGGTTGTGCACTATCTCCGGGATCGACCCACGCAAGAGGCCGCGTTTCTACCAGAAAGTTCGCCTACGTGCATAGCGTTCGCAGCCAGTGTTTGCCAGTAACCATTGGGGTTGCATAAGCTGCAGTCGTCGGGAACCGCGAGAACCAGTCAGGGATCGTGGAAATCTATCGCGTTCCACTCTTATTTTCTTTTATACTTGCGGTGATCGCGAGAACCGCAACGCATGTTGACCTTTCTTGTTCGTCTTCCACACATATCTCCGTGCACATCCGTGGCATATTGCTCTAACTGTTCTGTAGCGGTGTTACGCAAGATTATTGCTATAGCAATTATATGTACACTCCAAGCGCATTCCTGCCGTCGCCGTCGTCGTCTCCGTAAGGTTCCATATAAAGTCCAACGGCGATAAACTCGTCGCCGCGCGCCGTATGCTTTATGTGCGAGTGAAGGGACGCGCGCATTCACGGAGAGCGAACGCACGGCGGAGAGCAAACACGACGTCTCCAGTCGTGCGAAAGGCCGGGGGGGGGGGGGGAATGGGAGGGAGGGAGGGGGAGGAAGCTACGTTTAGCTGCGGCACTAAATGCGTGTCTTGCAACCGGGCGCAAGGGGAACTGGCGACTCAGTCTCCCACGCGAAAGGAGGAAAGCGGGAAGGCAGTGCGGGGGGCAGGGTGCGCGGCTTCTATACTCGGCCAGGAACTGCTTACTTGTACAGAGGGGTCCACTGTTAAAGGGAACACCGGAGCGCGTGGCGTCTGCTCGGCGCCACGCGCAGTTTCGCGCAGGCGCAGTGAGCGCTGTGGGCGGTGCTCTTTTGTCGTCTGCTACCGTCTGCTGCCGCGCTTGGGATAGTAGAGAAGCAAGCCGATCACGCCTTTTTAATGTTGGTCGGTGAGTGCATGGCCACTCACTGATAGCCAGCCATTGCAAAGCTGAAGGAAAATTAGACGAGGCAAAATCTTAACAAGCAGATATTTTTGCCATTTCAGCTTGCAAGACAAATTTGATCATTTCTTTAGTGAGGTCTCTTTGTGGCAACGCTATATTAGAGAATACTTCTCCGTGTGTAGTGCCCATATCATTTCTACTACTGCATATTCGAGTCACTGCAGTGCATAAGCTGCACAAAGAATGTACAAGCGCCTTTAACGAGCATATTAATTTATAAACAGCTATCACACGAGTTAGCGTTGAATCATGGGAATCGACGTGCACAGTAAACATTTTTTGAGGTGGGCAAAAATTTTTATGACGCGAGAAGGTGAACAAAAGACGGCACGGTCATTGCTGCTGATGTTAAGGGGCATTTATCTGATTATGCACCAATCCAGTCACTTTCCTTTCAACTGGACTGAAAGTGGCTGCGTTCAAACACGAATTACGCGAGCTGTTTGCTTCGCTACGATACGAAGCGCGGCAGCTGACCGTAGCAGACGACGAAAGAGCACCGCCCACAGCGGTCACTGCGCCTGCGCGACACTCGTTGCGGCCGCCGACTGGTGGTGGCGCCGAGCAGACGCCACGCGCTCCAGTGTTCCCTTAACAGTGGCCCCCTCTGTACTTTGCGTGGCTGAGGGCTGTCGCGCGCACCGTATCTTGAATGTGATCTCCACACGGCTCTGCCCTTTTTATGCGCTGCGCTTTCGCCGCTCAGCTTCCGTTGAAGCCATGCAACACACGAACCTTCGGTCACTGCTCCTGCCGCGCGCGCTCACGCCAGCCTTTTGACAGTGCTTGTCTGCGGTCATCGAGTGTGATCTATTCATGTTGGCTTGAGCGCGCTGACACCATGCTTGTTAATTCAGTTAGTAAGCGAATCTGTCCAAGCTTCATCATCATCATCATCATCATCAGCCTATTTTATGTCCACTGCTGGACGAAGGCCTCTCCCTGCGATCTCCAATTACCCCTGTCTTGCGCTAGCGTATTCTAACTTGCGCCTGCAAATTTCCTAACTTCATCATCCCATCTGGTTTTCTTCCGACCTCGACTGCGCTTCCCTTCTCTTGGTATCCATTCTGTAACCCTAATGGTCCACCCGTTATCCATCCTACGCATTACATGGCCTGCCCAGCTCCATTTCTTCCGCTTAATGTCAACTAGAATATCGGCTATCCCCGTTTGTTCTCTGATCCACACCGCTCTCTTCCTGTCTCTTAACGTTAGTCCTAAGATTTTTCGTTCCATCGCTCTTTGTGCGGTCCTTACCTTTTTTTCGAGCTTCTTTGTTAACCACCAAGTTTCTGCCCCATATGTTAGCACCGGTAGAATGCCCCATATGTTAGCACCGGTAGTTTCTGCCCCATATGTTGCACCGGTAGAACCCAATTTGATTCTCCCACTAACGCCAATAATATCCCAGGCAATGCCTGACAATTCTTCAAATAGTCCTGCTAAGCTAGCCTCACTTGATAGGGTGCGCGTGTTGAGCGTTGCCAGGTTCAGTTTCCATTGGCGGCCTGTCCGGACCCAGAGATTCTTAGCACCCTCTGCCGCGTAGCAGGTCTCACCGCCGCCTTGGTCAGGTGCTCCACAGCCACTGGGGTCAGAGGGCCATGGGTTAATTGTCGGAGTCATGAGGGAGGTAGTGGCCGAATACTGCACCAGGGAGGCCAATTCCTGTTCTGGTGAGGGAGTGACTTTTGATGAAGCTTAGTGGGCCTTCCTAGTTTGGTTGTACCTGAACTAGTATAGCCCCACTAACTCTCCGCAATTATTTTTTTTTCTTGCCGGTGTCAGGCACCACTCCATGCCTGAAAATGTGCCCAAAATGCAGCCCAAAAAACTACTATCCTTACTCCGTATACTCTATTTGTAAATTTGCTATCGCAATTGATGCTGCACCTTTCGGGCAGAACTGCGACTTTTTTTTAGGTGTCAACGCTGCCGACGACGGGGAGTTGTCATTATGTCTCGGTAACACGCAATACAGAAACCCTCCCCAATTGTTCAAGAAGACCCCGAGTGGTCGTCCACTGTACGAAATCATCGTACCAATAAATAGTATAAAGTTTATGAAGTTCAAATGCACGTTAAAAAGAACAGTAAACGGGGCATTTTAGTAATGGTTCATGCTTTATGGCATCTCTATAGCTTGAGAGAATACAAGAAAGACACAAAACGACGGACAAGGAGCTATACGATTTTCCCAATGCACGATCTTGCACAAAAGAAATGACGACAGAGTGCTATCGGCCTCTGCTGGCAGAATCGGCGGGGTTAAAACCGATACCATTCCCTTCTGCCGATGGTTAAACCTAGCTCACCGGTCTAGTCCTTCGACCGGTGGACTCTGGAGCACCGATGGCGCTTCCTGTCAGCATAGACGCTCTTCTTGCCTATGCCCTCAACACGCACTAACCGATGCTTCTCTAGCTGAGCTGTTACTTAGACGCGTCGATTGGTACGCGTCCAGATATTAAGATGTTTAATTCCTTAGGCAGATTGTGGTTAGTCTTTTTCCAAACAGTTTGTTGTGGGTATTTCGAAAGCGCGGCCTGTCAGTGCTGGTATCGGCGCTTCCACGAGAAACACTAGGCTAAATGAGCACCCATATAGGCTTTCTTTACATATTGATACGCTGCTGAAGACAAAAACTATATCCATGTCGATGTACACAGCGGACAAGAACCTGCTATTGAAATCGGAATTAGCAGCCACCTAGCGTCCGTGGTCGGCGTTGTCCATTTGTGGTTGTACGATAAAGCCACCCCCCCCCCCCCCCGGAAAAAATACTCACTTGGCTGCGCACAATTCCAGAATTTCAGCAATTTGCTCTTTAGTAGTGGTCACGGAGTAAGATAAACAGGCGCACCGACTCCGCCGCCGCGCAACGCAATAGCTCGGGACAAACCGTGCAACGCAAATTATACATTGCGTAGCGCCATCTGTCGAGGCGCGTGAAAAACACTCAACAGCTTGCTTCCATGTGCGCATGCGCTGAGTGGCGGAGACCGGCGGCGACGGCGCCGACGGCAGCGCTGAACGGGCAGCGCGGCACCCGCAGAGCGTGTCGTCTGCTACAAACGTGGGCCCTCGGCCATCTCAATTTGACAGCAATCAAACACAAAATATATGCGCACAAATAATAAAAGCGCAAATAAACACGCGGTAGCGCTTTTATGCACGCATACGAAACATTTTAGATGTCTTTAGAGGGAACAGACGATAAATGATGCTGTAAAAAAAGACACAACACAGAAGTACTTGTTTTTCACTCCTCTACGTCTGCGCAGAAGCGAAGGTGCGAAATTTTCGTCTTCCTCGCTTTGTTTACCATGTCTGCAGTATGTTTATTCATCCCAGACGGAACAAGGTATCTTGATACTTGTGTGTGAAGAGACTGAGCAACAGGACAGTGTTTTGTTCCCGGCTATAAATCTGGTTATAGCAAAGGACGTGAAAAGTTTTCGCTCTTCGCTTCGCCATCTGATCTTCTACTGCACCAGTTGCGTCAAAAAATTCCTGAAATAAGCGAGCGCTTAAAGCAATGGACCAAATATGTTCGCGACACTTCGAGAAGCAGCTTATTCTTGATAGTTACTTCAGCAAAGACAAAGGTGATGTCCTACTAGATGTAAACAAAGTGCCTCGACTTCGAAGCGGAGCCGTTCCTTCAATTTGTTTAGGGAAGCCTGGCGTAGCTCAATGATGCTGAATGCCAGGAGGAACCAGAAAACGACAGTGCGGAAGAACGGGAGGAGCTCAATTTAAATTTCTCTACAACTACACACAGTGCAGGTGCCTTTTCTTCTCCAGAGACATGCCGTAATGTAGAGAGAGAGAGAAAGAAAGGGAAAGAAAAAGAGGTTAGCCAGTGTAAATACCGGCTGGCTACATTGTAAATTCTCAGCGTTGCCTTCGAGATGATTACCCCAGTTATGCAGACACATAATCAGAGCTTCTCTTGTGAAATAATGAGCAATAAACACTGGCAGGAATTCCCAATTATTATGTTTAATGAGAATGTTATGATTCTGCTCGCAAGAGAACCGGGCGACACGAAAAGCACCGCGAGAAACAAAGAAGCAAGCGAAGCATCTTAGCACTTGATGTGTGCTTAGATAAAAAAGAGTGATAAACGTCATCTTTTCCATAAAAACTTGTTTTCGTTGTCGTCTGTCACTGCTTGAGACCACCCGAACTGCCGTTACATGGCCTTACCATTTGCGATAGTTTTTCTTTCCGTCTTAGTTTCCGTAATTTGTTTATTTTCTGTTCCTGTGCCTTGTAAAGTTTCATGTAGGCCACCTGACAAATGCCCTGCATTTGGCCTGTATAAAATAAATAAAATAAAATGATACATGACTTGTTTCTCCTGCTAACGTCACTCCGTGAACCGCAAGAGCTATGTGCGCTACAGGCGTCAGGGCGTGCGCAGAGCAGAGGACAAAACGGATAGGCAAGCAGGCGCCGCGAGATAGTCCCCGCACCTTTGCTCCTCTCCGCTGCAGAGTTTTTCTTCATTCGTAGCGCCGTCTGGCGAACACGCTGTGAAGCAGGAGCCGGCGTTGTAGAATGTGTCCCTTCCAGACGAGCGGAGTCGGCGCTCCTGTCTTATCTTACTCCGTGGTAGTGGCGTAAGCTTTAGTATGGGGCAGAAAGCGTACCCGCTCTATCTATGCATGAAATGCAAGCAGCACCATACACAATGCTTTTAGAAGTTCAGACGATATATTATCAGGTTGCCGGCTTGTCCCGGTGCCGCCTATGAGAGTTTTTATGCTGAAACCACCACATTTGAGGACGTGCTTAAAGTATGCGAATGCTTAACTAATTATTAGATATTTTCTTCTGAAGATGCTGCGCTTAGGAATTTCTGCTTTTGCTGTTCGGCGTTGTCGTCTCTCGGGTATTAAACAAGACATTATGTTAAGTTGTGAAGTATACTGAGCTTGTTTTTTTAAGATACTAATTTCAAACCATAGTAGTGCTGAATTTTCAAATAAATTTTTGTATTACGGAACTGGGATGCTGTATTTCGTCTACTATAATAAAAAGCATGTGGTGGTAGGCAGGCAGCGCGCCTCCTTTGTTTTACATCTGTTTAGCGCTGCAGTAAATAGTGCGATACTGGGCACCTAATGAAGCATGATATTGAATATTGGGTCCCAGTGGCATTTAGTCTTTAAATTCAAATATAGTTAGCACTTTCTTCGCAAATTTTTGACAGCGGGACATCTCCTGCTGAAAAAAAAACCAGTAATTTCAAACAGTTTATTGAGGCCAAAAAAAAACCCCAGGACGAGGCATTCATTGTTCTCTGGAGCGTGTAGTTAAATGCTGCAAACGGCAGTGCGTGCCACTTTGTTAACCGTTATGCATGCCGACATCGCTTTGATGTTCCCATCTCTTTCCCCGCAACATTATATGTACGCGCCCCTTGGGCATGATAGCTAAAATACGGACAGATGGTCCTCGCGTACTGCAGCGGTTATTTTAAAGCATTGTCAATGCAAGCTCAATTTCGATAATATTACCCTATGTATATCGGTAACAAACAAAAAAAAAACAACGATGAAGCGTCTCTCACTATTGTGTGTAATTGTCAGACTGAATGAAATGGGTATCTTGAAAAATTTCTCGTACATGTTTCTTATCGCCGTAGTGGTGGTCACGTGGTTCACTATCGCTCAGCCACTGCACTTGTCGTCACTGCTTTATGTGTGTTATCTATTTTGCATGGAGTTAGGCTGACAATGCAAAAAGAAACGAAACAGCGAGGTCCGTATGACTCACAAAATTGTTTGCTTCTGTTCAAAGTTGGATGCAGTGATAATTATAGTCAGGGCTTATATTAAGCGCAATGTACCAAGACCAGTCTTATGGGATGCCGACATCAGCTAGAAAAAACACTCACAGAAGACCTCGAACAAGCACCATCGTCCTATTGTCATAGTTCGTTGTTGGCAACTTTTGTAAGGGAAGTTTTCATGCTCTATAGTAGTAAAGGTGGCCTTTCTTTCCTTTAACATTATGGAAAGTTGTCATTTCATTGTAGATGTCACGTCATTCTAATGCGCCTTTATCCGAACAGATTAAAAAGCACCGCATATCCACGAAGCGAATGATGATGAGTGGGCGAAGGACCGGGGGATCATTCGGTTAACGTGAATCCCCCGACGCCGACAAGCGGACCCAGAGGCGGCGAGATCGCAGGAAGCGACGGCAAAACGCCGGAATCGTTCTCTACCTGAGGTTGGTGGCGCCGCTGTTCGGTTCAAGCGCGAGCTTCGCGAGCCCTCAGCTCCGGGTCTGCACGCCGGAGTTGCCGTGCTGCTGCAGCTTCGCGAGCCCTCAGCTCCGGGTCCGCTTACCGGCGTTGCCGTTTTGCTGCAGCTTCCCGCGCCCTAGAATCCGGATCCGCTTGTTGTCTGCGTCGCCGTGCTGCAGCAGCTTTCCGAGCCCTCGACTCCGCTTGCAGTTGAGCCGCCACTCTCACCTTTTCATCCATAGCGGGCGTGCCGTTATCAGAAGCGACCGTTATCATCCATGGCTGAAGAGAGAAAGAGAGCGCGCGTCGGGAACGAACGCCCTTGTGCACCGACCGTTCTCATCCATGGCTGAAGAGATAAAGAGAGCGCGCGTCGGCACCGGACTCCATGCAAACCAGAGTTACGGACGACGACGAGGGAGGGACAAGGCTCGGCCCTAAGGTGCTTCGCCCTAAAACAAATGCCTCAGGGGACAGCTGAAGGAGATACGCAAGATCATCTGATAAGATACCATAGTAGTTTCACAAACTGATCAAACTTTGTGGTTTTCTACACGTGAGGTTTACAAATATAACGTAAGTGCTGTACTTATGAAACAACAAGTGCGAAAGTAAACAGAAGAATCAGCGTACGCACGTTGTCACTTTTTGAAGGTTCTGCGCGGCTCACATCATCTTGAAAGCAAGTGCACATTCGAACTTGATGGTGCCGAAGCGAAATCTGTGTTATGCACATGCGCACTGAGCTACCTCACAAATCACTTGGAAACGTACAAACTTGCTCACCCTTCACAACCTTTCCCGTGAAGAGTGCGCTCATATTGACCTGGACTGATGTTAAATTCTGGTTTTCTTTGTTTTTTTTTTTGCAACGTGTTTGTTGAATATATATGGCCAGTGGGAAATAAATTTAATTTGGAAGTTCCGTTATTGTGCTTTCTTCTGTATTACGTCGTCATACCAACGAGCCAGCAAAACTCAATTTCGCGAATTTCTACCTCTCCAGCAAAACTATTTGGGTCTCAAACTTGCGATTGCGGCTTTAATTTACGTTTGGTGTGTGATGTGCTGAAAACTTGGCATTTACATTGTTCCGATGAAAGCCCGTTGCGATCACATACTCTGGTTTTTACAGAAGCATATGACTCGCATGTGGATTTAAACACTTTTCTTGCTCTGCCCTAGAGTAAGGTTTAGGGGACAAATACATGCTTTCATCGGTTAGATAAACGCAAGCTTTGTGAACGCGATTTGTTTTGACTACCAGCCCTTCTGTTTTGCATTGTTTCAGGTCACCTTGAACTCGTGCTCAAACAAAATTCTATTTAGCGTCGATGAAAAATGCAAGATCCGAGAGAACTGCCAGTTTTCCAAGGATTGCAAAGTGTTGATCTCTCACGAAGCTGACAACCCGGTTGATTCGTCCATTATGTTTATGCCTTATCTCACGAATGCAAGTATTTCTGTAATATGGACCTCTCCTCGCACGCTTGTCATTGATATCTATCACAGATTGATTATGCATATGTGCCTGCGGGAAAGGCGGCCTTGTGGAAGAAGTCTTTTTTATCTTAGCAGTTGAACGAGTCTCACAATATTTAAGTAACATCCCGAAGAGAAAGGTTGTTTGCCTGAAATACAAACAGATATGTCCCCGCTCAGCACTAGAAGCAGGCTATGCGAAAATGGACAACATTTCGGGAGCATGTTTTGCGGCAAGATGAACGACATTCCTTTGCGCCATGCCAGTCTTATAAAAGCTCACTCTTATATTTATCGGCTTTTCTTATCAATATTTATAGAAGTTTATAGAAACTAAAGGAAATCTGCCAAATGTCAAGGACAACTTGCTTTGGATGGTGTAGGAAGCATCTTGGAAGGCTTACTTTGTACACTGCGATAATACACTGCATCACCTTGACTACCGTTTTCAAGTCTACCTTTTAATGCGAAATTCGATTGCTGTGAGACGTGTTTCAAATATGTTCTCACACTTGTGATGAGCACGAATCAGAACTTCCATAGAAGCCCTGCATAAGGCTGCTAGACCCGTTTTGTACAACGCTACCGTTCACAGTATTGCTATAATGAATATGCTAAATCAAACGGCCAGTCAACCGGTAATATATTTGCACAACCAACTCTGATGCTTGAATGCTAGCGTATGTATTAGGTTATATTTTAGAACCACAAAGTAAGAAAGGGAAATGGGAAAATATAAACACAATGGCAGAACAATTGGACATAATGCGAGCGACTAAACACATTAAAAATGGGCAAATCATAAACCACAAAACACAGTGTATGTTCAATAGAAACGGAGAATAAATGAGTTCAATAATGTAATAAACTGCTGTACAACAATGCCAAGCTCACAAAAAACAATGGGAATGACTTTATGAAAAATTCAACAGTTCCAAAAAATTGGCTATATAAATAAAATATATCCTGGGAAGAGCTGAGTGTTGACTATGACAGGCAGGGACAAAGTAAGGTCTTTGGTCTCTGGTAATATTGCGCAGAAATCAAAACGCGGTACAACTGAAGAGTAGGGGTGAATAAGGAATATTATAAAGGAGATGAAAAAAATTCAAGGTCGACACAATTCTTTGGCAATGAAGAGATAGCAGTGAGATTAATCCAACGATGTGAGAAGACGTTAACGATCTGGTGCTGGGAAAGCGAGGTGGTATGTCCCTAAAATTTTTTTCTTCAGCTACTTTGCAATATCGCAGTTGGATTTAAAGGTGACATTCCATAGTCCATACAACCAACGCTTTTTCATGTTGAGGAAGGCACACTGGTGCGCACAAGTTGCGAAGAATTGATTTTTTAAATAATAGACTGCAAGCAGAAGCTACGTAGCGGAGATTCTGCATTCCAACGCGTTTAGTCCAAGCAAAAAAGTGCAACGTTGTAGCAAAGAGTACACGAATCTTTAAAATCGCAAAAGGAATCACTCGATGGTACAGAATCAACAAAGCAAGAAACAATAATACTTGCTGTTTTCCGAGGGAAAGTAACAGCTTCGGTCTAATCAGCATTCAACGTGAGGTTAAGAATATATCACCTTTCAAAAAAAAAGTCGCACTGCAGGGTGCAATAGTCATAAAAATGTAAATTTTCATACAAATCAGCCTACGACATAAAAGAAATCCACATAGTGGAAGAAGTGTTATTAAAAACATAACAGAAGTGATCCTAATACTGACCCTAGAGACACGCCGCTAGCGGCCGTATACAAAGAGTTTTCGCCAATGCCTTAAAATAGCCTAACGCATCGCAAAGATATTGGTGCACAAGTATGGCAGCTGAAAATTTTATGCCAAGATGCGCAAACTAAAGCAGGAATATCAACTGACATTGTCAAAAGCTTTGCTGAATCACAGTAAATAGTGATAATTTGCGCTCTCTGATGTGCCGGTTCGGAGATGTGCGTCTTGAAACTTTCCGAGATTTGTGGAAAGATTTGACTTACGCAAGAAAATAACGAAAGTATAGAATTTTGCTTCGTGCCTCTTTATTGTAACCTTCGCGTTGATGTTACCATCTTCGTTAGATCTTCGTGATATATTCCAAACAGAGTCAATATTTTTTTAAGCCACACAAATTGGAATGCTAACTATTTGATATTTGTGAATTCTTTAGGTATTATTACACGCTCTGTTAAGGCATCTGCTCTTGTATTTCAGATAACTCATTTTTGCGAAGGCCGGAATGGAAGCCGCCCACACAACCCATTTGCACCAAACATGCATAACAAAATGTGTGACGGTGCTTCCACATGGGAGATCATCAGCAAGAATGACGACTTCAAACAGTACGTGGAATCTCGTTTTCGAAAACTGACGGCTTTGTGCTTGTAGACCTGTTCCGCTATCCTAAAGTGATGGACGTGTCCAGTGAGCTCAACCTGAAACTCATGGATTACTAGAGGTTAAACTTGAAGAGCACTGTAATGTAATGTTCGAAGTCAATAATCATTCATGTCAAAGTTTAAAGCATTGTTGCACTCGGCCACCAGTTATGACTGCGACTGAGGGCATCATTTTGTATGTCTGGCGCTATGTACGTACGCTTTTGGTAGAGGCTGTACAGCATGCAGCGTGACGTAACTTCTGACTATTTTCTAAGCTGAGGAAGAAAATTGTTGCTACGATGCATAACGCAGCCATGAATAATCAAACCAATGGTTGCCGCTTTACATTGAAAATTAAGGACACAATGACTTAAGGACAGGTATTTATTCTGACAGACTGGGCCAACCGTGAGCACTATTATGTAAAGAATATTAGTGCCGCTCAACCATGACACGGCATAAACACAGGTTTTTTTCGCCTAATGAGAATATAATTTTCAATTACTATAAGAAATTTCCAAGTGTTCATTTATAAGCAGCAATGGTTGCCCAGGATTATACCGCTGACTTACACTGGATGGTCGTTATGCAGTATGCCAGTATCACACTACTCAGGTTCATGCGCCCTACCCCCCATAAACAGAAAGCACATGCAGCATATTTCCGACACCCTCAAATTCGTACGTGGCTGCGTAATTTTAGCTCCATACCAACGATCAAACAAATTTGGGCATTTTGACCCCAACACAACCGCCACCAGTTGATATGATCAACATGGGTTGATATGACTGAAAGAAAATCAAAGAAACTAAACTTGCACAGCAAAGACAGACAGCATGTCAAGACAGATCTCATATCCTTCGGAAGAACTACACTGCTATAAATAGGTAAATGTGAGAATATAAAGAACGTGCAGAAACATTGTATCTTTACTACAAAAATTATTTCTATGGAAGACACAGATCTTATCCTCCTTTTTACCGTGAATTCTTTCTGTGCATGGTGTAAGATATAATTTCCTTTCTTTTAACAGAATTGGTCTTTGGTCCAAAGCGAATGTGAAAAATACTTGAACTGAATGAGATTTTCCCGCCTATTTATTATCCTCAATTAACATTTGTATGCGGTTTACCATAGATCTCGTATGCGCGAGAATATATATGCAGATATATCTCGTATGCGCGAGGAAATGGTATTAATTTCTCAATAATACACAGCCGCAATCAGGGCCTGTAATGCGGCTCAGAGGATGTCCACGTAAACTCGTATAGAGCGTATAATTGGATGCGTCCCGTAGTACGGCGAATGGTGGGTGCTTAGGCTTCACGGTGAAACATTGTTTAGACAAAGAAAAAGCTTTTTGAAAAAACACAGCAAAAAAGGAAGACGGCGACAGGAGTGCGCTCTGTCCTCACGCCTTCTTCCTTCCTTCCGGCATTTTGTGCACTAAAAATGATTTTTATTTTCTTGTCTATAGAGCGTATTACGGGCGTCATTGCGCCAGATGTTTTCTCAGGTAGTCACATCTCATATTGTTACGGGGAACAGAAGTAAGAAATGTAGTTACAGTGTATTTACAAGACTGGCAGCGGCTGACAAGATCAGAGTAAGCACGCGAAGTCCCGAGCTTCGTCTTCTTCAAGTCCTCTCCAAACGTCTTCTTCGTCGCTCTGTCACATGACCCCCGGCGGCTGAAGCACCGACCCGATGCTGGTTAGGAGGCGGTCGAATGATACGGCGTAAGACGCGCGACGTGGACTACGTCGGAACGAGGCTGAGCCACGGTGGGGTCAAGAGGGGCGATTTCGTAGGTGACGTCGGTTACTTGACGCACGACGCGGTAAGGACCAGAGTAGCGTGAAAGCAACTTCTCCGAGAGGCCAACGCGTCACGACGGAGACCAAAGGAGAACCAGGGCGCCCGGTGTGCGGTGGGCGTCACGATGGCGGGTGTCATATAAGCGCCGCTGATTTTCCTGCGAGTCCGCAAGTCGACGTCGGGCAATATGGCGTGCCTCTTGTGCCTGGATTATGGCGTCCCGGGTGTACTCTGATGTGAAGTGCAGGCTATCAGGCAGGAGGGTGTCGAAAGGTAGCGTAGGGTCGCGGCCAAACAAGAGGAAGAATGGAGAGAAGCGTGCGGTATCGTGGCGAGAAGAATTGTAGGCAAAGGAAACGAATGGTAATGCAACGTCCCAGTCGCGATGGTCAGCGGAGACATACATGGATAGCATCTCAGTGAGTTTCCGGTTGAGACGCTCGGTTAGACCATTCGTTTGTGGATGGTAAGCAGTAGCAAGTTTGTGTTTAGTCGCGCACGAGTGTAGAATGTCATTAACAACTTTAGAAAGAAAGTAGCGGCCTCGGTCGGTGAGGAGCTGCCGAGAGGCACCGTGATGAAGGATGACGTTTTCTAGTAGGAAATCGGCGACATCGGTTGCACAGCTTGTCGGAAGAGCCCGTGTGATTGCATATCGGGTGGCGTAATCTGTTGCTACAGCAATCCACTTATTTCCCGAAACAGACGTAGGAAAGGGGCCTAAAAGATCAATGCCTACACGAAAGAATGGTTCTGATGGCACGGCAAGTGGTTGAAGGCGGCCAGCAGGGAGTGTGGTCAGCTTTTTTCGTCGTTGACAAAGGTCACACGCAGCGATATAACGGCAGACGTCACGGTAAAGACCAGGCCAAAAAAAAAAAGTGCCGACGAACGCGGTCGTAAGTTCGTGACACGCCAAGGTGACCGGCAGACGGCACATCATGAAGCTGGGCGAGAACAGTCCGGTACAGATGCGAAGGTACAACTAAGAGTCGGTCAGGGCCGTCAGGGCGCATGTTACAGCGGTACAAGATGCCATCGTGGAGTTCAAACATTCGAAGGGAAGGGTCGGGCGTCGTTGAAGTCAGCCGTTGAATAAGGTCTCTTAAGAAGTCGTCCCGGCGTTGTTCCGCTCCGATATCGTCAAAAGCACTCAAAGAGAGAACGGTGACAGGAATGCCGGCCATAGAAACGCCAGGTGGGTCGACAGGCTGGCGCGACAAGCAGTCCGCATCTTACTGTAACCGGCCTTTCTTGTATACAACTGAGTAGTTGTATTCTTGAAGGCGCAGAGCCCATCGGCCAAGGCGCCCAGAAGGATCTTGCAGAGATGAAAGCCAACACAGAGCGTGGTGGTCAGTGATGACTGTGAATTGCCGGCTGTACAAATAGGGGCGGAATTTTCCCACTGCCCAAACGAGAGCCAGACACTCGCGCTCAGTGATGGAATATTTGCGCTCAGCAGGGGAAAGAAGGCGGCTGGCGTAAGCAATAACGCGGTCTTGTCCTTGTTGTTTCTGGGCCAGGATAGCTCCAATACCGTGGCCGCTGGCATCGGTACGGACTTCTGTTGGAGCTGACGCGTCAAAGTGAGCGAGAATGGGAGGGGAAGTAAGCAGCCGGATCAGCTCAGTGAAAGCACGAGCTTGCTCACGACCCCAAATGAAGGCAGCGTCTTTCTTGAGGAGCTGAGTAAGAGGGCGTGCAACGTCCGCAAAATTGCGGACAAACCGACGAAAGTAGGGTAGAGGCCCAAGAAGCTGCGAACGTCCTTGGCGCACGTTGGCAGGGGAAAGTCTTTCACTGCCCGGATTTTATCTTGATGAGGACGGACACCAGAAGAATCGACAAGATGTCCGAGCACAGAAATTTCACGACGACCGAAGTGGCATTTGGACGAATTGAGTTGTAGCCCCACCCGACGAAAAACAGATAGGACCGTCGATAGGCGTTCGAGGTGCCTCGCAATAGTCGGAGAAAAGACGATCACATCGTCCAAGTAACAGAGGCAGATGAACCACTTGAAACCATGTAAGAGGGCGTCCATAATTCGTTCAAATGTGGCTGGGGCATTACATAAGCCGAAAGGCATCACTTTGAACTGATAGAGGCCGTCGGGAGTAATAAAAGCCGTTTTCTCACGGTCCATGTCATCGACGGCAATTTGCCAGTACCCGGAGCGAAGGTCTATGGACGAAAAATATTGTGCTCCATGGAGGCAATCCAGGGCATCGTCAATGCGTGGTAGCGGATAGACGTCCTTCTTGGTTACCTTGTTTAGGTGCCGATAATCTACGCAAAATCGCGAACTGTTGTCCTTTTTCTTAACTAGGACGACAGGGGATGCCCATGGGCTGCAAGAAGGTTCAATGATGTTACGAGAAAGCATCTTATCAACTTCGTGTTGGATGATGTCTCGCTCGGTAGGAGGGACGCGGTAGGGTCGCCGATGGATTGGGCTCGCATCCCCGGTGTTAATGCGATGTTTGACAACTGATGTTTGTCCGAGAGGACGGTCTCCAAGGTCGAACAAGTCCCAGTACGAGGCAAGGAGGCAACGTAGTTCATGGGCACACTGGGGCGGAAGGTCGGGCGCGATCATTTTCATTAGGGCATTCAAGTCTGAAGGGGCAGGAGGCACAGCAAGAGTTGCACACGAGGAGTCGTCAGCAGTTAAACCCGAAATCTGGTAGTCTCGTGCCGGCATGATTTGCGCAAGTGATATGCCGCGCGGGATGACTTGTGCACTAAGTCCAAAGTTCACTAGCGGAAGACAGGACGTGTTGTCGGTAATGGTAATGACGGTGTTAGGAAAGGCGACGTTATGCGAGAGCAGGACATCCGGATTAGGAGATACGATGTAGTCACCGCCTGGAATGGGCGGAACGGGTGAAACACCTATGTAGGTAACGGCAAGGTGAGGGAGGCGAATATGCTCTGTGGAACATAGCCGGATCGGAGCACTATCGGGGGGATCAATAGCAACAGGTAGAGCGAGTTGCACAACACCAGCAGAACAGTCTATCAAGGCGGAATAGGCTGAGAGAAAGTCAAGTCCCAGGATTAGGTCGTGAGGGCAGTGTTCTACGACATAGAATAAAACAGAAGTATGATGATAGGCGACACTCACACGAGCTGGACACATGCCAATAACGGCCGGCGTTCCCCCGTCGGCGACTCGGAGCACAGGCGACGGCGCAGGAGTGAGGACTTTCTTGAGGCGATGGCGAAGCTGAGCACCCATGACAGATACGTGCGCGCCAGTGTCAATCAGAGCCGTAACAGGTACACCATCCACGTTCACTTTGATGAGCACCCATGACAGATACGTGCGCGCCAGTGTCAATCAGAGCCGTAACAGGTACACCATCCACGTTCACTTTGATGAGGTTCCGATGTGTGGGCAGGGTCAGAATAGGATTTTGGCGTCGGGTCGGTATAGCAGCATCACATCTAGGTGCTGCACCCGTTGGTTTTCCGAAAGCGTGCGCCGGAAGGAGCTGGGCGACGGTGACCGACGCGATGGGGGCGAGCTGGAGGAGCGGCGATGTGGCGAAGGAGAGCGGCTAGAGCGGGCGGGCCGAGAAGTGTCGCCAGGAGTTACTGGTTGCATGCGCGGTGGGAAGCGAGAAACAGCATGAGGCGGTCGGTCGGATGGCAGATAGGGCCAGGGGGTCGAATTCCACGAAGAGCGGCAGTGACGTGAAATATGACCGATACGGCCACAAGTGAAGCATATTGGCCTGTCGTCGGGACTGCGCCATTCAGCCGGGTTGCGATACCGCGGAGGGGCATTCATTTTGCGAGGGCGCATGGCAGAGGTGGAAGAAGCGTAGTCAGGCCGATGAATAGAGCAGACATTGGTCAAGCCAACGTTGGCCAATTCCTGGCGTACGACGGTCTGGATCAGGGAAACGGTGGACTGGCAATTGTCGGAGCCAAGGGTTGGGGTTTGGATAGGAGATGCGGCCTCGATTTCACGCCGGATGATGTGGACGATGTCATCAGAGCGATTGGGCGTGGGCAGACTGCGGAGGTCTTCGCAGGTGGACGTAGCAGCCGTGTTGGGGAGGCGGGGAAACGGGTGGGCAATGCGGCGGCTCTTGGCTTCTTCAAACCGCCTGCATTTGGTAGTGATGGCTTGTACAGTAGAAGAATTCTTAAACACGAGGAGGTGAAAGGCGTCATCTGCTATGCCCTTAATGACATGTGTGACCTTATCAGCTTCGAACATTCTCGAATCCACTTTGCGGCACAGAGCGAGCACGTCCTGGATGTATGTGAGGTAGGACTCGGTGCACGTCTGGACACGAGAAGCGAGGTCTTTTTGAGCGGCGCGCTGACGTCCAACAGTCTTGCGAAACAAATCCGTGAGCTTCTGTTTACAAATGTCCCAGGTGGTAAGTTTTCGTGGGTGTGAAACCAGACGCGTGCCGTTCCCGCGAGATAGAATATTGTCACGTAGTAGTGACGCTGAAGAAAACAGTCGTAAAACTGTGTACGACGAAACTGGTTGTTTATTGGGCGAACCTGTGCCCACAAAAGCAAGGTACACTCAAAGCACAACGATAGCGGCGAACACAGTCGGCGATCGTCGAAAATCTGATCAGCGGCAAAACGCATCGGCTTTTATACCTGAGTCATCGAAGGTTCCAGAATAATAACTGGTACGCGCGTGTCTTCCAGAAAGTTCTAGACAATTCGTGTCGCTCATACAATCAGATAACATAAGCGTCGGTGAAAACAGGCAACGGAAAGAAGCATCGATAACGTTCTAGAAACTTCCGATACAGGCGCGTCCTGCGCCGAGCGATAACGTTTAACATTTGTTAGCCGGTGGAAAGCGGCCATCGGCGAAAGATAAACATGTATGCGTGTCAATACCCTTCCCTTAAAAAGCATCGTCCCGATGCTACAAACAAACGCGAAAGCGAAAACAAAACGACGCGTAATAAAGAAAGAAAATAACAAAGTAACAAAGTACCTATAAGCTCGTCAGCGGGCGTAGAAAGGCTTAAGACGCACCACGTGGATGACTTCAGGTCGTGCCCTGCGCCGCTGTGATTGCGAAATGCCGTCTGGCACGACTTCATAGTCCAGTGCGCCAATACGTTGGATTATCTTATATGGTCCGAAATAGCGACGCAACAGTTTCTCGCTAAGTCCTCGTCGGCGTATCGGAGTCCAGACCCAAACACGGTCGCCGGGCTGGTACTCGACGTAGCGTCGTCGTAGATTGTAGTGTCGGCTGTCAGTCCTCTGCTGGTTCTTGATGCGCAGGCGGGCGAGCTGTCGACCTTCTTCGGCACGCTGCAAATAAGTGGCAACGTCGAGATTTTCTTCGTCAGCGACGTCTGGTAGCATGGCATCAAGCGTCGTTGCCGGGTTCCTTCCGTAGACCAGGTTGAACGGCGCCATGTGCGTCGTTTCTTGCACGGCCGTGTTGTATGCGAAGGTCACGTACGGAAGGATGGCATCCCACGTCTTGTGTTCGACATCGACGTACATTGCCAGCATGTCGGCGATGGTCTTATTTAGGCGCTCGGTGAGGCCATTCGTCTGCGGGTGGTAGGCGGTGGTGCGGCGATGGCTTGTCTGGCTGTACCGCAGGATGGCTTGAGTTAGTTCTGCCGTAAAGGCCGTGCCTCTGTCGGTGATGAGGACTTCTGGGGCACCGTGACGCAGGAGGATGTTCTCAACGAAGAATCGGGCTACCTCGGCGGCACTGCCTTTGGGCAAGGCTTTTGTTTCGGCGTAGCGGGTGAGGTAGTCCGTAGCGACGACGATCCATTTATTCCCGGACGTCGACGTCGGAAAAGGCCCTAGTAAGTCCATCCCGATCTGCTGGAACGGTCGGCGAGGTGGCTCGATTGGCTGTAGAAGTCCGGCTGGCCTTGTCGGCGGTGTTTTGCGTCGCTGACAGTCTCGGCATGTCCTTACGTAATGGGCGACGTCGGAAGAGAGGCGAGGCCAGTAGTATTTTTCTTGTATCCTCGCGAGCGTGCGGGAAAAACCGAGGTGTCCAGCCGTTGGGTCGTCATGGAGAGCTTGCAGAACCTCTGGACGCAATGCTGTGGGTACCACGAGGAGGTAGTTGGCTCGGAGAGGCGAGAAGTTCTTCTTTAGGAGAATGTCGTTTTGCAAGAAAAACGACGCCAATCCTCGCCTGAACACCTTCGGCACAATGACGGTCTTGCCTTCCAGGTAGTCTACAAGGCTCCTTAGTTCCGGGTCGGCTCGCTGTTGTTCGGCAAATTCGTCGGCACTGATGGGTCCCAAGAAAGTGTCGTCATCCTGGTCGTCTTGTGGCGGCGGTTCGACGGGGGCGCGAGACAAGCAGTCGGCGTCAGAGTGCTTTCGCCCGGACTTGTAAACGACGGTGATGTCGAATTCTTGAAGTCTCAGACTCCATCGTGCGAGGCGACCTGAAGGATCCTTCAAGTTAGCTAGCCAACACAAGGCGTGGTGGTCGCTCACAACTTTAAAGGGCCTGCCATAGAGGTAGGGGCGAAACTTTGATGTAGCCCAGATGATGGCGAGGCACACCTTTTCTGTTGTGGAATAATTTGCTTCCGCCTTCGATAGCGACCGGCTAGCGTAACTTACAACCCTTTCTAGTCCGTCAGTCCTCTGCACAAGCACGGCGCCGAGTCCTACGCTGCTTGCGTCGGTGTGGACTTCGGTATCGGCGTTTTCGTCGAAATGCGCAAGTATTGGCGGCGATTGCAGGCGTCGCTTCAGTTCTTCAAATGCTTCGAGTTGCGGCGTGTCCCACTTGAACTCGACGTCGGCCTTCGTGAGATACGTCAGTGGCTCTGCGATCCGTGAAAAATCCTTGACGAAGCGCCTGTAATAGGCGCACAGTCCAAGAAATCTACGCACTGCCTTCTTGTCAGCGGGTGGAGGAAAGTTGGAGATGGCTGCAGTTTTCTGAGGGTCGGGGAGCACTCCAGACTTGTTGATGACGTGGCCCAAGAACAAGAGCTCCTCATATGCGAAGCGGCACTTTTCTGGCTTTAACGTGAGTCCGGAGGTTTTGATTGCTTGAAGAACTGTTTCAAGGCGCCGCAGGTGTTCTTCGAAGCTTGAGGCGAACACAACGACGTCGTCCAAATAGACGAGGCAAGTCTGCCACTTCAAGCCTGCCAGTACTGTATCCATGACGCGTTGGAAAGTCGCAGGTGCCGAGCAAAGACCAAAAGGCATGACCTTCAACTCGAACAGTCCGTCTGGTGTTATAAATGCAGTCTTCTCCCGGTCCCTCTCGTCGACTTCGATTTGCCAGTAGCCGGTTTTGAGGTCCATCGACGAAAAATACTTTGCGTTGTAGAGTCGATCCAAGGCGTCGTCAATCCGTGGGAGGGGGTATACGTCCTTCTTCGTGATCTTGTTGAGGCGACGATAATCGACGCAGAAACGTAGGGTTCCATCCTTCTTCTTCACTAACACCACGGGGGACGCCCACGGACTCTTGGACGGCTGCATGATGTCGTCGCGTAGCATTTCGTCGACTTGGTGCCTTATGGCTTCACGTTCGCGCGCCGAAACTCGGTACGGGCTCTGACGGAGTGGGCGGACATTTTCGTCGGTGATGATGCGGTGCTTGGCGACAGGGGTTTGTCGAACTTTTGACGACGACGAGAAGCAGTCCTTGTATTGCAGGAGCAGAGCTTTTAGTTGTTCTTTCTTATGCCTGGGAAGGTTTTGATTGACGTCGAAAGTTGGCTCAGGTATTATAGTCGTCGTTGCAGGTGCACTGGAATCCGTGAAGGCGAAAGCACTGCTGGCTTGTACTATTTCGTCGATGTAGGCGACCGTGGTGCCTTTGTTAATGTGCTTGTATTCAGGGCTGAAGTTCGTGAGCATCACCCTTGCTTTCCCTGCACGTAGCTCAGCTATGCCTCTAGCGACGCAAATTTCACGGTCGAGCAGTAGGTGATGATCGCCCTCGATGATGCCCTCCATGTCTGCAGGCACTTCGGTACCGACGGAAATCATTACGCTGGATCGAGGCGGAACGGTGACTTGTTCTTCAAGCACATTCAAGGCATGGTAACTTAAGCTAGTATCCGGTGGTAGCGCGTTGTGCGTTGAAAGCGTTATCGACTTGGATCTTAAGTCGATGACTGCACCGTATTGGTTTAGAAAGTCCATGCCTAGGATGACATCCCTGGAGCAGTGCTGCAGGATTACGAAGCTCGCCGGGTAAGTGCGGTTGTTTAAAGTGACTCGCGCTGTGGAGATTCCAGTCGGCGTTATTAGGTGGCCTCCAGCTGTCCGGATATCGGGTCCTTGCCAGGCTGTTTTCACCTTCTTCAACTTGGCGGCGAACGGGCCACTGAAGACGGAATAGTCGGCTCCAGTGTCGACGAGAGCGGTGACGTTATGGCCATCGATGAGCACGTCTAGATTGGTAGACCGGCGTCTGGCGTTGCGGTTAATTCGTGGCGTCGGATCACGGCTGCGTCGGCTTGCTCTGCTGCTACTGCTACGTCGCGTCGGAAGGTCTTCTGTCGGCGGCGAAGTGCTGTCAAGGCTGTTGCTAGGCGGCGTGCTGATATCTCGCCGTAATGAATAGCGAATCGTCGTCGTCGGCGGCGTCGGAGGATCTTCGGCATTGCGTCGTACAGCAACCGCACCTCCATCGGTTGCTGCCTTTAGTTTCCCGGGTAAGGGCTGGGAGATCGGCCCCGGGTGGGACCGTTGTACTGACGGCGATGCGGCGAGATGTAGCGGCCTGGTGACGGCGAGCGTGAGGATCGTCGTGGTTGCCACTGGGCTCCGGCGAGGTAGTCGGCGATGTCGCGCGGTCGTTCACCTCGATCGGGACGCGGCGCGTTCGACGGGGAACCCTCGTAGGCCCATCTCGCGGTATGGGCATCGTCGATAGACATGGCCGGCTTCCCCGCAGTGATAGCAGAGCGGGCGGTGGTCGGGGGCGCGCCAAATGTCCGTCTTCCTCTGGTAGCTGTGCTGGGCGACGGGCGGGCGTGCTGGCGGCGGCGGCGGTGGACGACGGAACTGCGGCGTTACGGGGCCCTGGCGCGAGCGCGGAGGGGGGCCTTGACGACGGGCGACGGCGGCGTAGGTCAGCGCTTCCGGCTGGGGATGCGGCGATTGTGGCTGCACATCGGGAACTCCAAGTGAGCGCTGAACTTCGTCTTTGACGACGTCGGCGATAGATGCCACGTGAGGCTGCGACCTGGGAAAGAGCTTATGCAGCTCCTCGCGAACGACCGCTCTAATGGTCTCGCGCAGGTCGTCGGCGCCTAGCGCTTGAGCGTCGGCGTAGTTGGTCAGGGCACGGCGGTTGTATTGCCTGACGCGCATTTCAAGCGTCTTCTCGATCGTTGTAGCCTCGGAAAGAAATTCGGCGACAGTCTTGGGCGGGTTGCGCATCAATCCGGCGAATAGTTGGTCTTTGACACCCCGCATCAAGAACCGAACTTTCTTTTCTTCAGACATGTCGGGATCGGCGTGGCGGAAGAGGCGAGTCATCTCCTCCGTGAAGATCGCGATGTTCTCGTTCGGCAATTGCACTCTGGTTTCTAACAGAACCTCTGCCCTCTCCTTTCGTACGACACTCGTGAAGGTCCTCACGAAGTTTTCACGAAAAAGGTCCCACGTAACCAGGGTGGTCTCTCTGTTCTCAAACCAGGTCTGAGCAGCGTCATCTAACGAAAAATAGACATGGCGCAACTTGTCGTCGTCGCTCCATTTGTTGAACGTCGCGGTCCGCTCGTATGTCTCCAGCCAGGTTTCAGGGTCTTCAGCCGATGATCCACGGAAGGTCGGTGGCTCCCGAGGTTGCTGCAGCAGGATGGGGGACGCTGGTGCTGCCATTTTGGTCGTTGACTTGGCCTTGATTGCAGTGGTCTTTTCGGGAAGAAGTCCGAACTCCGGCACAAGTCCTTGCTGCCTACGGCTAGCTCGCTGGTCCTTGGCGACGTTGGTCTCGTCCTCCGGTTTCGGGCTTCGGTCGCGGCTTTGCGGGGGCGTTCGGTGCATGAACGAACTAGCACCTCCACCAGATGTCACGTAGTAGTGACGCTGAAGAAAACAGTCGTAAAACTGTGTACGACGAAACTGGTTGTTTATTGGGCGAACCTGTGCCCACAAAAGCAAGGTACACTCAAAGCACAACGATAGCGGCGAACACAGTCGGCGATCGTCGAAAATCTGATCAGCGGCAAAACGCATCGGCTTTTATACCTGAGTCATCGAAGGTTCCAGAATAATAACTGGTACGCGCGTGTCTTCCAGAAAGTTCTAGACAATTCGCGTCGCTCATACAATCAGATAACATAAGCGTCGGTGAAAACAGGCAACGGAAAGAAGCATCGATAACGTTCTAGAAACTTCCGATACAGGCGCGTCCTGCGCCGAGCGATAACGTTTAACATTTGTTAGCCGGTGGAAAGCGGCCATCGGCGAAAGATAAACATGTATACGTGTCAATATCAAATTAGCCAGCATGGCGGTCTGGTTCGAATGGTTGCTCTTGCTCACCCGCTCATAAAGTTGAAGTCATTCTTCAACATCAGTGTTGTCAGTGCCGGAAAAGGTGCCGGGGTCGCGCGGTTGTGCCAGAATGACGGTTGGCGTGGGGGCCGACGAGCCCGAAGCATCCTCGCCTTGAGCTGGCATGGTAGATGCAGCCAAGGAGCGCCCGCAGCGTAAATCCGTCTTGCGCTTGAGCCCGCAAACTCCACCAAAAATGTTACGGGGAAAAGAAGTAAGAAATGTATTTACAGTGTATTTACAAGACTGGCAGCGGCTGACAAGATCATAGTAAGCACGCGAAGTCCCGAGCTTCGTCTTCTTCAAGTCCTCTCCAAACGTCTTCTTCATCGCTCTGTCACAATATGTTCATGTAGCGTGCTTAGCTGTACATCGTAATTCTGTAACATCCACATACTAGCATCTTACTCTTTCGTACTACATGAAAGATGCAGTCTTGAGGGAGTAAAATAGGCAGTCATCAGGGAGTAAAATAGATGATCTCTCATTCTTTTTATTTACTGAAGATTCCATGAACACGTTACTTTTGTGAAATCACAGAAAGAACAGACAACAGAAGCGAACAGAAAAAAATATGTTACAGAAATAGCCATATTTTTCTTTTCGCACAATTTTATTTACTAGTGTAGGGGTCTGTTTCAACTCTGCCTTATATCTTTCCAGTACCTCTGAAATGCTTCAATATATATGGTTGACTTCTTTGCTATATCGGGACCTTTTCGTATTCCTCGCTATATGTGGTCTCTGCACAGGCGCTGACATATTATAAAAATAAATAAATATACTTGTAGTAGAAACTATAGAAATTAACTGTGAAGGTAAGGGGCCAATAGCTTATGTCTGCGGGAATGACACTGACACATTATCGCAGTACTTCCGACGTATCCTGCTGACGCGCACAACGGCCTTTAATAAATGTGGCACAACTATTGTAGACATCTTTTGGTCGATGAACCTGACAGCGTGATGAAGGTGGCATGACGACAGCGACGCAGATAACAACATTGTAATGAAGGTGCTAGCATGACTAAGACGACTAAGTGAGAGTCATGTTTTATTATACTAATGCAATACCTATACTGCAGTAAGCTTGCTTGGTCCGTGACCCTCAATCAGCACATTTACGTGGAAATGCTTGAACGTGTCCGATATAGAACTGCCAGTTCTATTGCAAATTATTTTTTGCCTCGCAGAGTTACATCAGTAAATACCATATTAGGCTCAACCCATATACATTCTCGGGTTTTTACGCGCTAAAACCGCGATTTCATTCTGAAACACGCCGTAGTGGGGACTCCGGATTAATTTTGACCACCAGGTTATCTTTAACGTGCACCTAATTCACGGGACCCGGGCGTTCTTGCATTTATCTTGCCTTTATCTAAATGCGGCCGCAGCAGCCTATTATTTGAACCCGCGCCTTCGTGCTTAGCAGCGCGACACCATAGCCGCTAAGACACCGCGGCGGAGAAAAATACTGTTTATGAAGTAGGTGGGCAAAATTGTAATATGGTATGCAAGGATGGCACCTTAAAGAATTGCAACACCGTATAAAAAAGGTAGAAACTATGCCCTCGTTGTTCCTCGCATTATCTCTATTCACCTTCCTTGGCACGTGCCATTAGTCTACACCCGCCGCGCTGGCTCAGTCAGCTAAGGCGCTGCTGAGCACGAGGTCGCGGGATCGAATCCCAGCCGCGGCGACCGCATTTCGATGAAGGCGAAATGCAAAAACGCCCGTGATCTTGCGTTGTAGTGCACGTTAAAGAACCCCAGGTGGTCAAAATAATCCGGAGCCCTCCACTACGGCGTGCCTCATAATCAGAACGGGTTTTGGCAGGTAAACCCCCAGAAAGAAGAAGCCGTTAGCCTACATTAGGGAATATGTCTTAGTAAATGACAACTTGATCATGTCGAACTTTGCATTCAGGCTGGCTCCACCCAACATGTCCAAGCCCATTGAGATGGAACTTGTAGAAGTTCAGCAAAAACGTGGCACGATCCAGCGAATTGTTCTCACCCTGGATGTTTCCGCTAGCATGTCGGTAAGTGTCTTCTGCTACTTGCGCTCTTTGTTATTGGTAACCCTCCGCAATATTCCACATTCGAACAACTGGCATGGTATAAGTTGTTAAGCGACTACTGAACGCTCATTACAAACTATAGAATACACCACACAATTATCAGCTCAAGTAGGCAAGTTTATTAGGCCAGCGTGTTTTCTATATATGTACATTTTGAACACGGGCCTTTGAAGCAAACCTCATAAATTGACGGAAAGGTCAGTAAGCCACGATGTTGTTAACGCAGTTTGGAAATTTAATTATTATAAAGTTATCGCAGTATCATTTAGGCAGGCAAAAGAGCAGTACTCAACGATACCACGAATGAATAAAGCATTCAGAGCACAGTTTACCGGCAGTCACCGTCGTATGTTCTCCCCGAAATAGTCGCGGCGAGCCGTAGTAAAGTAATCTTGCCTAGGACTTCAAGCCGACAGTAGGGCCAGTGTCTAAAGTAGTCCAAAATATTGCGATCCAACAGAAAAGAATAAAATAATTGTTCGTCGTCTTCCACATGCGCTCACGCTCCGACCAATAGCTCTGAACGATAAATAATAAGCTCATGGATGCTGACGGAAACGCGTGGCTGTCGTAATGCAGGGCGTAGAAGAACGCTATCGACGTACTGCAAATACTCTAGAAAAGCCCCTAAACGAAATACGTCAAAATACCACACCTTCTTCGACCACACATACTTAGTCATCCAAATGGCCTCCCAGAATGGCTGTGCAGTCTATCCCATAAATAGCCCAAGTCCATCCTGGAAGCTTTGTGGTAAGTGATGAGGCTAAATAGGAGGGCTTAAGGAAACTCTGAAAATAAGTTGCACAACCACCACCTGAACGGTGATTTGCATATAAAAAACCAACTGTCCGCATTAATTCAAAAGCGAACATTCCTAAACAGGCTCAACCGGGTGCTTTTGCTCCCGCGTTTGCTAGCGCTCATGTTACTCCCCGAATGTATAGGCTGTGTGGGTATTAATTCACCACTTATCCTTGAGCAGAAGGACGTCAAGGCATCTAAAACGTCATATGGATGTGAATGCACGTTAAGAGCTATCACAGTTTGCGTTTTTCCTTTTTCTCTTTTCGAATATTGGGAATGGTGGTTGATATACGTGGCCTGAGAGTGCCCACTGCTTGGGCCCATAATGTTTTCCTCGAGATCGCGAGGTGCAGGCATGGCCTATTATTTAGGCAAATACAGAGGCTTGAGAAAAAGTACTTCATTGGTATAACATTTTTCTTTTTCTTGTCGGGGGGGGGGGGGGGGGAGGAGAATATCTACAGCCTGTTTCAGATGTTTGAGCGCATAGCTTTCTCTTATCTGGGCAGTTTTAACGCAAAGTGAAGAGAACCGTTTAGGAGGACATTGTAGGGGAGGGTTCTGGGCTTATCTTAGTACCCGTGGTGCCTAACATGCCCTTAAATAACGCTGCATACGCTTTCTTTTTTTTATTGCGATAGCAATTATATGGACACTTCAACCGGATTTGTGCCGTCGCCGTCGCCGTCGCCGTGAGGTTCCGTATAGATAAAGTCTTCACCGCGCGCCGTATGCCCGAGCGGACGCGTGCTGGTACGCGCGCTATCACGGAGAGCGAACGCACTCAATCTCCCACGCGCAAGCAACGAAGCGGGAAGCCAGCGCCGGAGGGAGCGGGGGGGGGGGGGGGGCACTTCTACTGTGCCAACAACCGCGCTCGTCGCTCGACCGCACGGTCTCTTATCTCTCCCACGCGCAAGCAAGGAAGCGGGAAGCCAGCGCCGGAGGGAGCGGGGGGGGGGGGGGGGGGCGCACTTTTCCTCTGCCAACAACCGCGCTCGTCGCTCGCCGCACCGTCTCTTATCTCCACACGGCTCTGACCTTTATGCACTATGCGTTCGCCGCTCAGTTTCTGTTGAAGCGATAGACCGCACGTACCTTCGCCCGCTGCTGCGGCGTATATACGCGCTTGCTGCCAGCGTTTTGACAGTCGTTGTCTGCAGTCATTCAGTGTGATCTATTCATGTTTGTTTGTGCGCGCTCACACCACGCTTGTTCACTCAGTTAGTAATAGTCGGGCCACATTTTCCAACGCACGCTACACATGTAATGCTGCCCGGATCGGCAGTGCAGCGCTACAGGTGTGTCCCTTCGCACGCGCGCTGCCCACGGGAAGCGCTTCTCATCAACACCACCGTTTCATACGCGCCTTCTCGTGGTCATCGAGTCTCTCTTCATGTCGGTCTACTTACGCCGCAGCACACCTGCTTACTTAATCAGCTCATGTTTACTACAATTCATATTGCTACCAAAGCCGCTCACCTTACTTTGTATGACATTGCTGTGTTGCTATCGCATTCATTGCTTCGCCCTTAGGGCGAAACTGTGACATTTTTTTCTCTTGGCACCCATCAGACTACACGAACGCTCGCTTACCGAATGTGGGTGCATGTTAAAGGGACTGCTTAACGTTTTTCGAGGACCTTCTATTTTGTAGCGCAATAGAAAGCCTACCCTTTCAAGTGTCTAAACGTGCAGTTGTTTCTATGGAAAGCGAGTATAAATTCTCAGCACAGAATTTGTAATCTGCGTCGTTCCTTCTTAAAACCTAGTACGGATGCCGACAGTACTAATTATTTATCACGATGGCAATCTCAGAGGCCATTTGTCAATGCATCACACCGATCACCGTGAGTCCATTTGTTTGCACAAGCGGCGCAACTTTTCAACACGCACTAGTTTGAAACAAGAAATAACTCCCTCTCTCACGCAAAGAAATGTTAGCAGAACCATGCAAAATACAAGTTCAGGCAATACAATATTGCATCTAAGCAGAATAACTCTCCCTGCGCCACTTCTTGGTTATAGGGGCCGGTACACAGGTTGCTTGCGCTGTTTCCCTGTCGAGCGACGCCACATGTCATTATTGCACCACTTTCAGAGCCAAATTAAACAAATAATTTCTTCTTTGTGAAATGCTAGTGTGCTCGTTTCCGTCGATATGACACACAATCTTTTCTATTCCCATCACAATTCAAATCCATGTTCCGAGTGGTAGACAGTGCGCTTAGTAACCTCAAGAATGCAGTGGCCGGGAATTGTGCCAACTACTTCGTCTCCTGCTCAGAAAGAGGCCGTGGATACGATTCCCGGAGACCTTAGAATGCTGCATAGCTGCTAAGCCACCGTGGAGGGTCTGCGTCATCGTGTTCGCACTGAGTTGCCCATTATACGTGACGTCATGTTTAGCGAAATTGCCCACTGGACTTTATAAACCGAATGAATGAAGTTCACGCTGTAGTGGAACGTGCATGGGGGAATTGTGCTGCTAAATTTCTTCTTTGTTTTCCGTCAATGTAAAATTATAGTATTTGTAACTTTTGAATATGATGCTTACATTTTCTGAATTTTAACGTTTCTTTTTCATTCATATAACCGCACAACTGATTCTGCAGATACGCATTAGAGCTATATTTCATGTCAGATGTCGCATTGCGATGAACGAGAGTTGCCTATGGAGGATATTTTGAATAATTATCTAAATCTAACACTGTCTATTTCGTCGATGACTTGTCCCGCTGTGTTCTTTTTTGTGGCACACCAGTGCTATGACGACAACACTCCACACAAGGCGCAACATTATTATTGCCGCCCTCCTAGAAAACCCCACATGTTGGACAATGTCTGCGCTACTTGTCTTCCATATTTCAGAGACACAAGCGACTGCAAACACTGAAGGATGCTGTTGATGGCTTCCTCGCGGGTTTACTCGACAACTCAATCCGGCTTGCCATCGTCAAGTTCAGCAAGGTCGCGGAGGTGCAGCACCCCTTGATGGCTGTCAATAAAGCAACCGTGGGAGGCTTTCGGGATGCTGTGAACAACATGTCGACGGGAAGCGGCACCTGCATTGGTTGCGCTTTGACAAAGGCTATTGAGGTACGCAATTACGCGGACCTTTATTACCACCTTTTTTAAAAAGAACATGCAGCATATCCCAGCTATCACACAGCACCATTTTAAAAAAATGAACAGGGTTACGAGAAGCAAACCTAGTGCGTATTGTTTCCAGTGCAGTGGAGTAGCCGCCAGTAATTTTTTCGTTACTGAGATTTAATTAGCTAATTGCAATTAATTATCTAACCCAAGAAGTACTGTCCTAATTGTCAATGTGTCAAAGAGAAAATTGCAGAGCAGCATGAAAAACTCCCGATTCAGCTATCTGTTGCTCTGTACGTGCTACATGAAAATGTTTTTCCGAGCGTGAAAGAAGCCCGCGAATACACGCAAAGTGCCTCGAGCCACCAGTCGCGCGGTAATTCTGCGTGTATTCGCGGGCTTCTTTCACACTCGGAAGAACACTTTCATGTAGCACGTACTGAGCAACAGAAAGCTGAATCGGGAGTTTTTCATGCTGCTATACGATTTTTTCATTGACACTTTGACAATTAGGACAGTACTTCTCGAGTTAGATAATTAATTACAATTAGCTAATTCAATCTCAGCAACGGAAAAAATTCTTGATGGTTACTCCACTGCACTGGAAACAATACGCACTAGGTTTGCTTCGCGTAACGCCGCTCCTCGTTTTTTAAGTCGGGCTGCGTCATAGCTGGGACTACCTGTATATTTATTGTCACGCTGTCGTGACTGTGAAGAGTCAGACCGCGGAAACTATGAAAGTCTCGAAACTAACTTTTATGGGGCTAAATTGTGCCCACAAAAGCAAGTGGCCCTCAAACGCAACGATGGTGGCTAGCACATGAGTTCATCGCCGAAATGTGACGTGCGGGCCAAGGGAGATGGCTGTTTATAAGTGACTCGTCAGATGCACCGCCAACCTTCTGCTTGGGTTGGCGGTGCATTCTGTCGGAATTGCGCAGATATTTTTCTATTGTCCTTCGTTGTCGTCGCTGTGCGACCTTTTACTGATACTCAGCGTTGGCGCTATCATTCTCAGTTTTTCTAGTTCTGGTTTAGCGCAGGTGCCCCCCCCCCCCCCCCCCCCCCCGCTCTCCATTTTTGTAGCAATTATCGCTACCAAGCTTATCGACCAGAACATTTGAAAAGAAAAAAAATTCGCCTTAGCAAACACATCTCAGATAGAATTTTCGAATGTAGGCGTATTTGTTGCGCTGTATGATATTTCACAATTGCCGCCGCAGATTTGAGCAGCTAATTCTGTAATAGTTGGTGTAAGAAAAAGAGTTTCTGCATGAAAAACCATACGCTCATTCCAAAAACATGTGCGTGACGGCAGTTGTTCTAGAAAGAGAAGTACTACTTCAAAAGAGTCAAGTGTCAGTGGTCGCATATTCAAGGCTGCGCGTGCCGGTGCAGCAGCCGTGTTCCTGATCTGAGAGCTTACCATCTTCACTTTGTGTTTTTTTTATGTGGGTTTATGTTCGTTCAAGTATTATTATTTTCTTTCTCAGTTGAAAATTATTCTTCATTCACATAGAAAAGGGGTAGGCTGAACTTAAGTAGCTATTTACTTCATACGAACCTTTCAGCATGCTACACTAACACTAGGACAGAATCACTCTACAGAAACCAAGGCAGAATGGTTTTTACCAAATCTTGCAATACTTTCTTTTTCTTTGATATGCTGCCCAACGAGCTAACTCAAATACCGATACAATCTTCTGACAAGGGTACAACATATATAACCATTCCCTCTCAGTCTTATTACGAATGTTAATATTACGTACCTAGCATATTGCTTCTTTATTTCTTATGTGCAGGTGCTGGGTGCTTTTAACGAGACTACAGAAGGCGCAGTTATTGTGCTTTTGACGGACGGCTTAGAGAATGAGCGCCCCTACATTGACGACGTCTGGCCGCAACTCTTAGCGGCGAAGGTCCACGTTCTGACAATGGCGATGGGCGACAAGGCGGACGACAAGCTTGAGCAAATTGCTGCAGCAACAAAGGGGAAAACCTACTTTTTTCCAGACAGCCACCAGAACACGTCGAGGGCCTACATCGAAGCCACCACAAGTCAAGCGCACGAGTACACAACGCATCGGTTGGTCAGTATCCTGTTATCTAAGAGTAGATCATGCAATATAAGGCATATTGCATTTCCAGTTGCTTCAACGCCTTCGCCGGAGCGCAAACATTTAAAAGTCACTGTCTTTCTTACCCAATTACTCCGACTTTTCCTTATCGGTAACTTTTTTGTCTCTATCATGGGCCTATCCCGAAGACTGTGCAGTCTGAATATGAGCGCCGATGTGTGCTGGTTTTACGAATGTATTGGTTGTACGAATGTACTGCGTGTTCTTCGTGGGAACCTTCTGTGAAAGTGCGCTACATAATCATCCTTGTTTATTTTCAACTTTGTGTGTAGTATTTGAAAAAGCTGTTTGAATCGCTGCTTCTAACTTCTTGATTCCAGTGGTTCCAAGTTACATACCTTTAAAATTTCAGTTGCCAGAATCAGAATAAAATTTTGTTGCTACATACGATGTTATTAGAACATGTAATATACAGGAGGTGGTCCCGGAGTCGGAGACTGAATTGGTACCTCCTGTACATAATACATACGAAGGAAAAGTAAACTTAGTTAACGCGGTGACAGTAATAAATACAACTATAAAAAGAAATTAGAAAGACAGTAATTATAAAAACAGTAGAACACGAATTAAATGAAATAAGCACCATAGGGAAACATGAACAAGTGGAACTGTTAAACTGTTGAATATCACTTCGTCGATACTTAGAGCAGATAAAGCGAACTGACAATCTCTGAATTCGTTCTAGTTTTTTTTTAAACCTTTTGATGGGAGCTCCCCACAGCACCAGCATATTCTAGGCTCGGACGGATATACGTCTTGTACGGAATAAACTTCACGTCTTTCGTCGCTTGGCACAATTTCCTTCGCAGGAAGCACAACTTTTGATAAGTTGATTGATGAATATTTTCAACTTGGGGACGCCAGTTCAATTTATCCGTTATGGTTAAACCCAAATATTTGAAACTACATACTTTTAACAGTACGTTATCAGCAATGTTATATGTGAACGACAGCATGTCCTTTCTTCTTGTTATGTGTGTGAGTGGTTTAAAAAAATTTATATCCACACCCCATTTTTGACACCATGAGCTTAAGTCTTGAAGGCACTGGTTGATTCTAAATTGATCGTCTCTGCATGTTACTGGACAATAAATTAGGTAATCATCTGCAAAAAGCTTAATTTTTACAGGTGATTGGACAACCCCATCTTATCGTTCAGTCCGCTTAGATCACAACCATAAGGTGCACGTTACTACTTGCCACACTAAAACTTTTCTTATTCTTTCGTCCCACGCACGTCCAGTGACTGGAACCAGTTTCCCTCAGATATCGTTTCCATTTCGGACCATGATCTATTTTGTGCAACCATTTACAATGACTTATTTGATGACGCATGAAGTGCTTTTTTTTTTCTTAACGCGGTTCTTCACATTGTACCTTCATTTCTACTTTTTGTTGTATTAGCCTAACATTGTCTCGTCCTGTGCATTGTACATCTTATTAGAATTGTACATATTATTACATTTTGTATTTTGTTTACTATTTACGTACCCCACTTTCCTCTGTAAAGCTCTCTGCGCTTGAGGGTAAAAGAAATAAGTATCAATGTACAATCAATCAATATACAGCAGAAAACGTAGTGGCCCTAATACGGACCCCTGCGGCACACCCGAATACACCTTGCGACTTCCCGACATAGTATCTACCACTCTGCATGCTTGTTCGTGATCATTAAAATATGCTCCAATCCAATAGATAACATCCGCACTAAAGACCGACATTGCAAAGCTTGAAAAGCAGTTTACTGAGTGAAACGTTGCCAAAAGCCTTCGCAAAATCTATGCATATAACATCGACTTGCACACAGGTATCTATAGTAACACAGAAGTCATGAATGGTTTCTATCAACTGTGTTATAGTTAAAACGCCACTGCGGAATCTATGCTGAAAGCGACATAAGTCATTTCGTTTAAAAAATTGGCGAATATTGTTTGCCACTATATGCTCAAATATCTTACAACACCCCGACGCGAAAGGCAGAGGCCTATTATCGTTAATCATTGTTCTGTTGCCGCCTTTCAAAATTGGGACAACAATTGCTCTACACCACTCATGAGGAAGCCAGTGCCATTGTAAAGACTTCAGAAATAAAAGTACCATGTAATACAACAACCACTCCACCAATCGTCGCAGAAATTCATTCGGTATACCGTCAGGCCCACATGACTTGTTCGTGTCCAAGAGGAGCAGCTGATCGAATATGCCTTCTCGGTTAATATTAATATTATCTGCCCGAAGTGGCAATGTAGAAGCCAATTCATATTCTTTGTTGTCATCCTGGTCTATACAGAAAACTTACTGGAAATATCGATTGAATCTCTCTGCGATATCAGACTTTTCCGTAATACTTCAGTTGTATCTACAATATGTTGAATTCCTACATTATTTTCTCTAAAAAACAGCCAGAGCTTTCTTTGTGAGCACTTCAGAAAGTTAGTGAGGGTGTTAGTAAAAAATTGATAATTAGATTCCGCAATCTCTGCCTTCAAGTTTTCTTTTTCACGTGATTTTTACATCGTGACCCTTTTATGTTTGCGTAATCATTTTATTATTAGATTTCCGACCTTCACCATACAACTTGTTCTCGGTTGTCTCTATACATGGGTGTTTCATTTTAGCTGCACCAAAATTTAAAAAATTCACTGTGGTAGATAGCACAATTATAATCCTTGATGTAAACTACTTGATGAGACGGCCATTACTTCCACGAGAAATCAAAACGCCCGATTGAATAATTAACATCATGACGATAATTCACTTTTTATTATATATTTTACGGCACATCTTTCAATCTACGAATTATAGCCACTGAGTTCGCAAGGCGTATCCACTTGGAACGAATTAACGAATTCTCGCGACTGAACCAGTTCAGATATAGTTATTTTTAAAGTGTCCGACGAAATGCATGGACGTTCCAGTTAACTTTTTGAGGAAAATGCTGTTTGATGCATTGAAGCACAAAACTGGAACATCAATGCATTTCGTCGGACGCTTTGTCGGACACTGTACCAAGGGTAAAGCTTGCGAAGAGCTGTCGGGTCACTTGAACAGACCGAAGGCAACGTACGAAGCCTGGAGAAGTACACTTGTTCGAGTCTCATTCGATCGCCAAAGCGTTTCTTGAGTATGTCGATGGCGTCCTTGTAGCAAGCTTCTGTGGTTGCCAGTCCCACAACAGCTAAGGTTGCGTCGCCTCTTAAAAAGAAAATCAGGTAGTTGAACCTGTCCGTCGCTCTGAGGCTTCCGTTGAGGTGAATCATCTCGTCGAATTGTTCCCAGAAGTCGTTCCATCGACACAGATCACCAGCAAATGGGCCGATGGTAAGCTTGGGCAGCTTGGCTTCAGAGGAGATCGCAGTACTGGCTGCCGATGAAGTCCAAAGCTCCGGTGTTGATGACGTGGACTCAACAACACGCTTTCGCTTTCTAAGCAGCTCGCTTATGACGCTGGTAGCATAGTCCTCGTATTCCACAGCTGTGCTGTATTTTTGCTCGAACTCTTATCAGCGATGTGGCCCTCTAGCTCCTCGTTGATTTTGTTCAGCTCATTGTCTTTCGCCTTGAGACGTCCGTAAATAGCATTGAGCTGATCTAAGGTGGCTGTTTCATCGCCGGAAAGAGCTCTTGCCTCGTTGATAATCCTGGTGTTCAGAGATCGTCTCGACGTCCGCTTCGATCTCAGCCTCTCCATGATGAAAAGTTCACTCGTAGCCTTCCGTGGTTTCCGGTAGTAGTTCTCGGATCTTTGGCACCAAATGTTTAAGGCGCCGTACGGTTTACTGACAAGATGCGATGTTTAAAGCATCAGGAATAACAATTATTTTCAGCCGTTCCGGTAGACTCTGGCTGCATGGCCTGCACAGCTCCATTTTATTGCGATAGCAATTATATGGACACTTCAACCGGATTTCTGCCGTCGGCGTCGCCGTCGCCGTCGCCGTCGTCGCCGTCGCCGTGAGGTTCCGTATAGATAAAATCTTCACCGCGCGCCGTATGCCCGAGCGCAAGCGTGCTGGGACGCACGCTATCACGGAGAGCGAACGCACTCAATCCCCCACGCGCAAGCAACGAAGCGGGAAGCCAGCGCCGGAGGGAGCGGGGGGGGGGGGGGGGGGCACTTCTACTGTGCCAACAACCGCGCTCGTCGCTCGGCCGCACGGTCTCTTATCTCTCCCGCGCGCAAGCAAGGAAGCGGGAAGCCAGCGCCGGAGGAAGCGGGGGGGGGGGGGGGGGGCGCACTTTTCTTCTGCCAACAACCGCGCTCGTCGCTCGCCGCACCGTCTCTTATCTCCACACGGCTCTGACCTTTATGAGCCGTGCATTCGCGGCTCAGTTCCTGTTGAAGCGATAGACCGCACGTACCTTCGCCCGCAGCGGCGTATGCTTGCTGCCAGCGTTTTGACAGTCGTTGTCTGCAGTCATTCAGTGTGATCTCTTCATGTTTGTTTGTGCGCGCTCACACCACGCTTGTTCATTCAGTTAGTAATAGTCGGGTCACATTTTCCAACGCACGCTACACATGTAATGCTGCCCGGATCGGCAGTGCAGCGCTACAGGTGTGTCCCTTCGCACGCGCGCTGCCCACGGGAAGCGCTTCTCATCAACACCATCGTTTCACACGCGCCTTCTCGTGGTCATCGAGTCTCTCTTCATGTCGGTCTACTTACGCCGCAGCACACCTGCTTACTTAATCAGCTCATGTTTACTACAATTCATATTTTATTGCGATAGCAATTATATGGACACTTGCACCGGATTTCTGCCGTCGGCGTCGCCGTCGTCGTCGCCGTCGCCGTCGCCGTCGCCGTGAGGTTCCCTATAGATAAAATCTTCGCCGCGCGCCGTATGCCCGAGAGGAAGCGTGCGGGGACGCGCGCTATCACGGAGAGCGAACGCACTCAATCTCCCACGCGCAAGCAAGGAAGCGGAAAGCCAGCGCCGGAGGGAGCAGGGGGGCACTTCTCTGCCAACAACCGCGCTCGTCGCTCGTCCGCAGTCTCTTATCTCTCCCACGCGCAAGCAAGGAAGCGGGAAGCCAGCGCCGGAGGAAGCGGGGGGGGGGGGGGGGGGCGCACTTCTCTGCCAACAACCGCGCTCGTCGCTCGCTCGCACCGTCTCTTATCTCCACACGGCTCTGACCTTTAAGCGCCGTGCATTCGCAGTTCAGTTTCCGTTGAAGCGATAGACCGCACGTACCTTCGCCCGCTGCGGCGTATGCTTGCTGCCAGCGTTTTGACAGTCGTTGTCTGCTGTCATTCAGTGTGATCTCTTCGTGTTTGTGCGCGCTCACACCACGCTTGTTCATTCAGTTCGTAATAGTCGGGCCACATTTTCCAACGCACGCTACACACGCAATGCTGCCCGGATCGGCAGTGCAGCGCTACAGGTGTGTCCCTTCGCACGCGCTGCCCACGGGAAGCGCTTCTCATCAACACCACCGTTTCACACGCGCCTTCTCGTGGTCATCGAGTCTCTCTTCATGTCGGTCTACTTACGCCGCAGCACACCTGCTTACTTAATCAGCTCATGTTTACTACAATTCATATTGCTACCAAAGCCGCTCACCTTACTTCGTATGACATTGCTGTGTTGCTATCGCATTCATTGCTTCGCCCTTAGGGCGAAACTGTGACATTTTTTTTTTACATGGCCTGCCCAGCTACATTTTTTCCGCCTAATGTCAACTAGAATATCGGTTATCCCAGTTTGTTCTCTGATCCACACCGCTCTCTTCCTGTCTCTTAACGTTAGGCATAACATTTCTCGTTCCATACCTCTTTGTGTGGTCCTTTACTTGCTCTCGAGGTTTTTTGCTAATCTCCAACCTTCCTGCGGCCCCATATGTTAGCACCAGTAGAATGCAATTATTGTACACTTTTCTTTTCAACGACAGTGGTAATCTCCCAGTCAGGATTTGGCAATGCCTGGTATAAGTGCTCCACCCCAATTTTATTATTCTGTAAATTTCTTTCTAATGATCAGAGGCCCCTGTGAGTAATTGACCTAGATAAACGTACTCCTTTACAGACTCTAAAGGCTGACTGGCGATACTGAATTCTTGTTCTCTTGCGAGGCTATTTCACAGTATCTTTGTCTTCTGCATGTTAATCTTCAATCCTGCTCTTACACTTTCTTGGTTAAGGTCCTTAATCATTAGCCGTAATTCGTCCCCATTGCTGCTGAATTGCACACTGGGATCTGCAAACCGAAGGTTGTTGAGATATCCGCCGTTGATCCTCAATCCTAAGCCTTCCCAGTCTAAGAGCTTGAATACTTCTTCTAAGCACGCAGTGAATAGCACTGGAGAGATTGTGTCTCCTTGCCTGACCCCTTTCTTGATAGGTATCTTTCTATTTTTCTTGTGGAGAACCAAGGTTGCTGTCCAATCCTTTTATATATTTGCCAAGATATTCACGTATACCTGCTGTACTCCTTGATTACGCAGTGCCTTTATGCTTGCTGGTATCTCTACTGAATCAAATGCTTTTTCGTAATCTATGAAAGCCATATTGAGAGGTTAATTGTACTCTGCAGATTCCTCTATTACCTGATTGATGACATAGATATGATCCATCGTAGAATATCCCTTCCTGAAGCCAGCCTGTTCTTTTGGTTGGCTGAAGACAAGTGTTGCCCTGATTCTATTCAAGATTATCTTGGTGAATATTTTATACAATACTGAACGCAAGCTCATGGGTCTTTAATTCAATTCTTTAACATCTCCTTTCTTTTGGATGAGTATAATGTTGGCATTCTTCCAGCTTTCTGGTACATTTCAAGTCGTCAGGCATGGTGTATAAAGGACCGCAAGGTTTCAAGCATATTTCCTCCATCTTTGATTAAGTCGACTGTTATTGCATCATATCAGGCAGCTTTTAGCTTGGTCATGTCGTTCAAGGCCTTTCTAACTTGCTCTCTAGTTATAGAGGGAGCGGCTGTATCCTGTTCATCACTACTTGAAACGAATGTAGTTTGGCTGCTCTGGGCACTGTACAGGTCAGTATAGAATTTTTCCGCTGCTTTTACCATGTCATCAACATTGCTGATGATATTACCCTGCTTATCTTTCAGTGCATAGATTTTGCCTTGTCCTATGCCAAGCTTTCCTCTCACTGATTTCATGCTGTGTCCATAGTTTACTGCTTTCTCAATCTTTTCCACGTTATAATTTCGGATATACCTTACTTTCTTCTTTTCGATCACTTTCGACAGTTCAGCGAATTCTATCTGATCTCTCGAGTTTGACACTTTCATGTTTTGCCATTTCTTCATTAGGTGCTTTGTTCCTTGGGAGAGCTTACCTATTGGTTGCCTTGGTGCCTTACCTCCCACTTCAATTGCTGCTTCTGAGATCGGCCTAGTTACGGTTTCATTCATTACCTCTATGTTGTCTTCATCTTCCTGTTCTAAAGCTGCATATTTGTTTGCGAGCACCAGCCTGAATTGGTCTGCTTTTACCCTTATTGCGTCTAGGCTGGCCTGTTTCTTCATGGCTAACTTTATTCGTTCCCTATTCATATTGAGAGAAATCCTAGACCTCACTAAACTATGGTCAATGCACTTTACCCTACCTAACACTTCTACATCCTGCACTATGGTGGGATCGGCAGAGAGTATGAAGTCTATTTCATTCCTTGTTTCTCCATTAGGGCTTTTCCAGGTCCACTTCCTGTTGCTGGGCTTCCGGAAGAAAGTATTCATTATTGGGAGCCTAATCCTTTCATCATCAAATGTTAACATGTATCTTTTTAATTCATAGATGCGCAAAATTGTGAGAATTTGGCTCTTAATATAGATTACTCGAAGGAAAGTTACTACGTAACTTCGAGTTCCTAGGTGCAATAAATTGTCAGAATATATGCCTCTTTATACAGGTAACCTATCTAAAAGAGTGTATGATGCAAGTAGTGAGACGTGTCTTGGCAACGTGATATACACACAGCCGGTTCACCAGGAATCTCAGAGCCGACAATGCTCGTGCCAGTAGTAAAAGGTTCAGCGCTGTCTGGGCGGCGCTTTAGAGCCGGTTTAGTGTCTGGCGACGGTGTGTGTATTAAGCTTCGGCGTTTTTGCATGCAAACGCATTGCACCTATATATTGACCTTTCAACACTGAAGCGCTTCGATATCCTGCCTTTTTAATAATTTCAGACAATGATCCATGTCCAATAATTTAGGGGCGTAGCGTTTCGGCCCACTTTTTGAACATATCAGGGATGTGGGTGAACATCGTGAGCACGCTTCGAGAGTCCGTATAATTGCTGTCGCAATAAAAGTTGCATTGAAGTACAGAATAATGGCGAAGTATACGTTGTAATTTATGCGTACGAGTTATTATGCTTCCTCACACCACTATAATCTGCGAAATCGGGTTTTTAATGATACAGAAAGTCTGTTTCAAGCAAGAGAGTTGCAAGGTTAGTATATAATATATGATCGAGTAATGTTCAGCTGGTGGTTAATTGTTCGGCTGGCTATTCTTAGGTGGTGGCTTGTTGGCATGGTTGTGCTGCGGAACAATTTTTTATGTCCTATTCACACGGAAGAGTGAGTGCTTTAAGTGCTTGTTCACTACCATTTTCCCATCACACGATAACCAGCATACGTAGCAGCTCCGTAAACGAGGCCAATGTGCCGGTATCTGCTGGTTGCAGGGGCTGATTACTCCCGATGAAACTACGAAAGGTACCGCCAGTGTGCCAGAGGTTGACGGCGACGACACAACGGGCCTCTATCATAGAGAATCCACGCCACAAGGACGCGCCCTCAAAGCCAATGCGGAAGTATCTCATCGTGCCGCGACGAACCAGCTGAGCCGCCTGGCTGATGGAGCGGAACCAGACTTCTCCCAGTCGGCTAACAGTGGATGCTTCCAAGTCTCCGGATACGGCTCGATCATCCCCATTCAGATGGCGTTCGGAGAGTCCATAAACAGCGACACCCACAAACCCATCACTGTGAGTATAGAATTTCTACCGCAGAGGAAAAAAAAATTCAGAGCCCTTCCACTACTGTGAAGATGGAAGCCAGCGAAGCCAGCGAAGCTGTGACTATGGTGGGTCTGGTGTAGTCAATATTGCCCCCACGATGAGAATGGGCGTATCGTCGTTCTCCATAGCGGTTATCTGAACTGAACATGTCATTCATGAACGTTTCGATGTCTTTCGTAGGCGTTGCAGGGGGAACGTGCACAATCGCAATCACCGTACGGTCAAAGCGTTTTATTGAAGACAGCTACCCCAATCGAGGCGCGCACGCGCACAACGCTAACGCGCTCACGTGGTCGCCAGGGTGATCTACGTCACGTAATGAAGAAGCAAACGTAAGATCCGGCGAAAACCACGGTATTATGCCCCCTTTTTGACAATCTTATGTTTGAAAACGCCGCCAACCCGGCGATTTCATACGACTCCACGTGCCATACCTCGGTATAACGGAGAAATGCCCGGGCGCCGGCGCACGCACGTTTCATTAGCGCGGTTACATGACCCTGCTTCTGAACACGTGCAATATCTCGGTAGAGCGGAGTAATGCTCGGGCGCCGCCGCGCGCACGCTCTCATTTGCGCGGTCACATGGCTCTGCTGAACACGTGCCATATACCGGTAGAGCGAAGAAATGCCCGGGCGCCGCCGCGCGCACGCTCTCATTAGCGTGGTCACATGGCTCTGCTGAACACGTGCCATATCTCGGTAGAGCGAAGAAATGCCCTGGCGCCGCCGCGCGCACCTTCTCATTAGCGTGGTCACATGACCCTGCTGAACACGTGCCATATCCCGGTAGAGCAAAGAAATGCCCGGGCGCCGCCGCGCGCACGCTCTCATTAGCGTGGTCACATGGCTCTGCTGAACACGTGCCATATCTCGGTAGAGCGAAGAAATGCCCTGGCGCCGCCGCGCGCACGCTCTCATTAGCGTGGTCACATGGCTCTGCTGAACACGTGCCATATCTCGGTAGAGCGAAGAAATGCCCTGGCGCCGCCGCGCGCACGCTCTCATTAGCGTGGTCACATGACCCTGCTGAACACGTGCCATATCTCGGTAGAGCGAAGAAATGCCCTGGCGCCGCCGCGCGCACGCTCTCATAAGCGTGGTCACATGGCTCTGCTGAACACGTGCCATATCTCGGTAGAGCGAAGAAATGCCCTGGCGCCGCCGCGCGCACGCTTTCATAAGCGTGGTCACATGGCTCTGCTGAACACGTGCCATATCTCGGTAGAGCGAAGAAATGCCCTGGGCGCCGCGCGCACGCTTTCATAAGCGTGGTCACATGGCTCTGCTGAACACGTGCCATACTCGGTAGAGCGAAGAAATGCCCTGGCGCCGCCGCGCGCACGCTTTCATAAGCGTGGTCACATGGCTCTGCTGAACACGTGCCATATCTCGGTAGAGCGAAGAAATGCCCTGGCGCCGCCGCGCACGCTTTCATAAGCGTGGTCACATGGCTCTGCTGAACACGTGCCATATCTCGGTAGAGCGAAGAAATGCCCTGGCGCCGCGCGCACGCTTTCATAAGCGTGGTCACATGGCTCTGCTGAACACGTGCCATATCTCGGTAGAGCGAAGAAATGCCCTGGCGCCGCCGCGCGCACGCTTTCATAAGCGTGGTCACATGGCTCTGCTGAACACGTGCCATATCTCGGTAGAGCGAAGAAATGCCCTGGCGCCGCCGCGCGCACGCTTTCATAAGCGTGGTCACATGGCTCTGCTGAACACGTGCCATATCTCGGTAGAGCGAAGAAATGCCCTGGCGCCGCCGCGCGCACGCTTTCATAAGCGTGGTCACATGGCTCTGCTGAACACGTGCCATATCTCGGTAGAGCGAAGAAATGCCCTGGCGCCGCCGCGCGCACGCTTTCATAAGCGTGGTCACATGGCTCTGCTGAACACGTGCCATATCTCGGTAGAGCGAAGAAATGCCCTGGCGCCGCCGCGCGCACGCTTTCATAAGCGTGGTCACATGGCTCTGCTGAACACGTGCCATATCTCGGTAGAGCGAAGAAATGCCCTGGCGCCGCCGCGCGCACGCTTTCATAAGCGTGGTCACATGGCTCTGCTGAACACGTGCCATATCTCGGTAGAGCGAAGAAATGCCCTGGCGCCGCCGCGCGCACGCTTTCATAAGCGTGGTCACATGGCTCTGCTGAACACGTGCCATATCTCGGTAGAGCGAAGAAATGCCCTGGCGCCGCCGCGCGCACGCTTTCATAAGCGTGGTCACATGGCTCTGCTGAACACGTGCCATATCTCGGTAGAGCGAAGAAATGCCCTGGCGCCGCCGCGCGCACGCTTTCATAAGCGTGGTCACATGGCTCTGCTGAACACGTGCCATATCTCGGTAGAGCGAAGAAATGCCCTGGCGCCGCCGCGCGCACGCTTTCATAAGCGTGGTCACATGGCTCTGCTGAACACGTGCCATATCTCGGTAGAGCGAAGAAATGCCCTGGCGCCGCCGCGCGCACGCTTTCATAAGCGTGGTCACATGGCTCTGCTGAACACGTGCCATATCTCGGTAGAGCGAAGAAATGCCCTGGCGCCGCCGCGCGCACGCTTTCATAAGCGTGGTCACATGGCTCTGCTGAACACGTGCCATATCTCGGTAGAGCGAAGAAATGCCCTGGCGCCGCCGCGCGCACGCTTTCATAAGCGTGGTCACATGGCTCTGCTGAACACGTGCCATATCTCGGTAGAGCGAAGAAATGCCCTGGCGCCGCCGCGCGCACGCTTTCATAAGCGTGGTCACATGGCTCTGCTGAACACGTGCCATATCTCGGTAGAGCGAAGAAATGCCCTGGCGCCGCCGCGCGCACGCTTTCATAAGCGTGGTCACATGGCTCTGCTGAACACGTGCCATATCTCGGTAGAGCGAAGAAATGCCCTGGCGCCGCCGCGCGCACGCTTTCATAAGCGTGGTCACATGGCTCTGCTGAACACGTGCCATATCTCGGTAGAGCGAAGAAATGCCCTGGCGCCGCCGCGCGCACGCTTTCATAAGCGTGGTCACATGGCTCTGCTGAACACGTGCCATATCCCGGTAGAGCGAAGAAATGCCCTGGCGCCGCCGCGCGCACGCTTTCATAAGCGTGGTCACATGGCTCTGCTGAACACGTGCCATATCTCGGTAGAGCGAAGAAATGCCCTGGCGCCGCCGCGCGCACGCTTTCATAAGCGTGGTCACATGGCTCTGCTGAACACGTGCCATATCTCGGTAGAGCGAAGAAATGCCCTGGCGCCGCCGCGCGCACGCTTTCATAAGCGTGGTCACATGGCTCTGCTGAACACGTGCCATATCTCGGTAGAGCGAAGAAATGCCCTGGCGCCGCCGCGCGCACGCTTTCATAAGCGTGGTCACATGGCTCTGCTGAACACGTGCCATATCTCGGTAGAGCGAAGAAATGCCCTGGCGCCGCCGCGCGCACGCTTTCATAAGCGTGGTCACATGGCTCTGCTGAACACGTGCCATATCTCGGTAGAGCGAAGAAATGCCCTGGCGCCGCCGCGCGCACGCTTTCATAAGCGTGGTCACATGGCTCTGCTGAACACGTGCCATATCTCGGTAGAGCGAAGAAATGCCCTGGCGCCGCCGCGCGCACGCTTTCATAAGCGTGGTCACATGGCTCTGCTGAACACGTGCCATATCTCGGTAGAGCGAAGAAATGCCCTGGCGCCGCCGCGCGCACGCTTTCATAAGCGTGGTCACATGGCTCTGCTGAACACGTGCCATATCTCGGTAGAGCGAAGAAATGCCCTGGCGCCGCCGCGCGCACGCTTTCATAAGCGTGGTCACATGGCTCTGCTGAACACGTGCCATATCTCGGTAGAGCGAAGAAATGCCCTGGCGCCGCCGCGCGCACGCTTTCATAAGCGTGGTCACATGGCTCTGCTGAACACGTGCCATATCTCGGTAGAGCGAAGAAATGCCCTGGCGCCGCCGCGCGCACGCTTTCATAAGCGTGGTCACATGGCTCTGCTGAACACGTGCCATATCTCGGTAGAGCGAAGAAATGCCCTGGCGCCGCCGCGCGCACGCTTTCATAAGCGTGGTCACATGGCTCTGCTGAACACGTGCCATATCTCGGTAGAGCGAAGAAATGCCCTGGCGCCGCCGCGCGCACGCTTTCATAAGCGTGGTCACATGGCTCTGCTGAACACGTGCCATATCTCGGTAGAGCGAAGAAATGCCCTGGCGCCGCCGCGCGCACGCTTTCATAAGCGTGGTCACATGGCTCTGCTGAACACGTGCCATATCTCGGTAGAGCGAAGAAATGCCCTGGCGCCGCCGCGCGCACGCTTTCATAAGCGTGGTCACATGGCTCTGCTGAACACGTGCCATATCTCGGTAGAGCGAAGAAATGCCCTGGCGCCGCCGCGCGCACGCTTTCATAAGCGTGGTCACATGGCTCTGCTGAACACGTGCCATATCTCGGTAGAGCGAAGAAATGCCCTGGCGCCGCCGCGCGCACGCTTTCATAAGCGTGGTCACATGGCTCTGCTGAACACGTGCCATATCTCGGTAGAGCGAAGAAATGCCCTGGCGCCGCCGCGCGCACGCTTTCATAAGCGTGGTCACATGGCTCTGCTGAACACGTGCCATATCTCGGTAGAGCGAAGAAATGCCCTGGCGCCGCCGCGCGCACGCTTTCATAAGCGTGGTCACATGGCTCTGCTGAACACGTGCCATATCTCGGTAGAGCGAAGAAATGCCCTGGCGCCGCCGCGCGCACGCTTTCATAAGCGTGGTCACATGGCTCTGCTGAACACGTGCCATATCCCGGTAGAGCGAAGAAATGCCCTGGCGCCGCCGCGCGCACGCTTTCATAAGCGTGGTCACATGGCTCTGCTGAACACGTGCCATATCTCGGTAGAGCGAAGAAATGCCCTGGCGCCGCCGCGCGCACGCTTTCATAAGCGTGGTCACATGGCTCTGCTGAACACGTGCCATATCTCGGTAGAGCGAAGAAATGCCCTGGCGCCGCCGCGCGCACGCTTTCATAAGCGTGGTCACATGGCTCTGCTGAACACGTGCCATATCTCGGTAGAGCGAAGAAATGCCCTGGCGCCGCCGCGCGCACGCTTTCATAAGCGTGGTCACATGGCTCTGCTGAACACGTGCCATATCTCGGTAGAGCGAAGAAATGCCCTGGCGCCGCCGCGCGCACGCTTTCATAAGCGTGGTCACATGGCTCTGCTGAACACGTGCCATATCTCGGTAGAGCGAAGAAATGCCCTGGCGCCGCCGCGCGCACGCTTTCATAAGCGTGGTCACATGGCTCTGCTGAACACGTGCCATATCTCGGTAGAGCGAAGAAATGCCCTGGCGCCGCCGCGCGCACGCTTTCATAAGCGTGGTCACATGGCTCTGCTGAACACGTGCCATATCTCGGTAGAGCGAAGAAATGCCCTGGCGCCGCCGCGCGCACGCTTTCATAAGCGTGGTCACATGGCTCTGCTGAACACGTGCCATATCTCGGTAGAGCGAAGAAATGCCCTGGCGCCGCCGCGCGCACGCTTTCATAAGCGTGGTCACATGGCTCTGCTGAACACGTGCCATATCTCGGTAGAGCGAAGAAATGCCCTGGCGCCGCCGCGCGCACGCTTTCATAAGCGTGGTCACATGGCTCTGCTGAACACGTGCCATATCTCGGTAGAGCGAAGAAATGCCCTGGCGCCGCCGCGCGCACGCTTTCATAAGCGTGGTCACATGGCTCTGCTGAACACGTGCCATATCTCGGTAGAGCGAAGAAATGCCCTGGCGCCGCCGCGCGCACGCTTTCATAAGCGTGGTCACATGGCTCTGCTGAACACGTGCCATATCTCGGTAGAGCGAAGAAATGCCCTGGCGCCGCCGCGCGCACGCTTTCATAAGCGTGGTCACATGGCTCTGCTGAACACGTGCCATATCTCGGTAGAGCGAAGAAATGCCCTGGCGCCGCCGCGCGCACGCTTTCATAAGCGTGGTCACATGGCTCTGCTGAACACGTGCCATATCTCGGTAGAGCGAAGAAATGCCCTGGCGCCGCCGCGCGCACGCTTTCATAAGCGTGGTCACATGGCTCTGCTGAACACGTGCCATATCTCGGTAGAGCGAAGAAATGCCCTGGCGCCGCCGCGCGCACGCTTTCATAAGCGTGGTCACATGGCTCTGCTGAACACGTGCCATATCTCGGTAGAGCGAAGAAATGCCCTGGCGCCGCCGCGCGCACGCTTTCATAAGCGTGGTCACATGGCTCTGCTGAACACGTGCCATATCTCGGTAGAGCGAAGAAATGCCCTGGCGCCGCCGCGCGCACGCTTTCATAAGCGTGGTCACATGGCTCTGCTGAACACGTGCCATATCTCGGTAGAGCGAAGAAATGCCCTGGCGCCGCCGCGCGCACGCTTTCATAAGCGTGGTCACATGGCTCTGCTGAACACGTGCCATATCTCGGTAGAGCGAAGAAATGCCCTGGCGCCGCCGCGCGCACGCTTTCATAAGCGTGGTCACATGGCTCTGCTGAACACGTGCCATATCCCGGTAGAGCGAAGAAATGCCCTGGCGCCGCCGCGCGCACGCTTTCATAAGCGTGGTCACATGGCTCTGCTGAACACGTGCCATATCTCGGTAGAGCGAAGAAATGCCCTGGCGCCGCCGCGCGCACGCTTTCATAAGCGTGGTCACATGGCTCTGCTGAACACGTGCCATATCTCGGTAGAGCGAAGAAATGCCCTGGCGCCGCCGCGCGCACGCTTTCATAAGCGTGGTCACATGGCTCTGCTGAACACGTGCCATATCTCGGTAGAGCGAAGAAATGCCCTGGCGCCGCCGCGCGCACGCTTTCATAAGCGTGGTCACATGGCTCTGCTGAACACGTGCCATATCTCGGTAGAGCGAAGAAATGCCCTGGCGCCGCCGCGCGCACGCTTTCATAAGCGTGGTCACATGGCTCTGCTGAACACGTGCCATATCTCGGTAGAGCGAAGAAATGCCCTGGCGCCGCCGCGCGCACGCTTTCATAAGCGTGGTCACATGGCTCTGCTGAACACGTGCCATATCTCGGTAGAGCGAAGAAATGCCCTGGCGCCGCCGCGCGCACGCTTTCATAAGCGTGGTCACATGGCTCTGCTGAACACGTGCCATATCTCGGTAGAGCGAAGAAATGCCCTGGCGCCGCCGCGCGCACGCTTTCATAAGCGTGGTCACATGGCTCTGCTGAACACGTGCCATATCTCGGTAGAGCGAAGAAATGCCCTGGCGCCGCCGCGCGCACGCTTTCATAAGCGTGGTCACATGGCTCTGCTGAACACGTGCCATATCTCGGTAGAGCGAAGAAATGCCCTGGCGCCGCCGCGCGCACGCTTTCATAAGCGTGGTCACATGGCTCTGCTGAACACGTGCCATATCTCGGTAGAGCGAAGAAATGCCCTGGCGCCGCCGCGCGCACGCTTTCATAAGCGTGGTCACATGGCTCTGCTGAACACGTGCCATATCTCGGTAGAGCGAAGAAATGCCCTGGCGCCGCCGCGCGCACGCTTTCATAAGCGTGGTCACATGGCTCTGCTGAACACGTGCCATATCTCGGTAGAGCGAAGAAATGCCCTGGCGCCGCCGCGCGCACGCTTTCATAAGCGTGGTCACATGGCTCTGCTGAACACGTGCCATATCTCGGTAGAGCGAAGAAATGCCCTGGCGCCGCCGCGCGCACGCTTTCATAAGCGTGGTCACATGGCTCTGCTGAACACGTGCCATATCTCGGTAGAGCGAAGAAATGCCCTGGCGCCGCCGCGCGCACGCTTTCATAAGCGTGGTCACATGGCTCTGCTGAACACGTGCCATATCTCGGTAGAGCGAAGAAATGCCCTGGCGCCGCCGCGCGCACGCTTTCATAAGCGTGGTCACATGGCTCTGCTGAACACGTGCCATATCTCGGTAGAGCGAAGAAATGCCCTGGCGCCGCCGCGCGCACGCTTTCATAAGCGTGGTCACATGGCTCTGCTGAACACGTGCCATATCTCGGTAGAGCGAAGAAATGCCCTGGCGCCGCCGCGCGCACGCTTTCATAAGCGTGGTCACATGGCTCTGCTGAACACGTGCCATATCTCGGTAGAGCGAAGAAATGCCCTGGCGCCGCCGCGCGCACGCTTTCATAAGCGTGGTCACATGGCTCTGCTGAACACGTGCCATATCTCGGTAGAGCGAAGAAATGCCCTGGCGCCGCCGCGCGCACGCTTTCATAAGCGTGGTCACATGGCTCTGCTGAACACGTGCCATATCTCGGTAGAGCGAAGAAATGCCCTGGCGCCGCCGCGCGCACGCTTTCATAAGCGTGGTCACATGGCTCTGCTGAACACGTGCCATATCTCGGTAGAGCGAAGAAATGCCCTGGCGCCGCCGCGCGCACGCTTTCATAAGCGTGGTCACATGGCTCTGCTGAACACGTGCCATATCTCGGTAGAGCGAAGAAATGCCCTGGCGCCGCCGCGCGCACGCTTTCATAAGCGTGGTCACATGGCTCTGCTGAACACGTGCCATATCTCGGTAGAGCGAAGAAATGCCCTGGCGCCGCCGCGCGCACGCTTTCATAAGCGTGGTCACATGGCTCTGCTGAACACGTGCCATATCCCGGTAGAGCGAAGAAATGCCCTGGCGCCGCCGCGCGCACGCTTTCATAAGCGTGGTCACATGGCTCTGCTGAACACGTGCCATATCTCGGTAGAGCGAAGAAATGCCCTGGCGCCGCCGCGCGCACGCTTTCATAAGCGTGGTCACATGGCTCTGCTGAACACGTGCCATATCTCGGTAGAGCGAAGAAATGCCCTGGCGCCGCCGCGCGCACGCTTTCATAAGCGTGGTCACATGGCTCTGCTGAACACGTGCCATATCTCGGTAGAGCGAAGAAATGCCCTGGCGCCGCCGCGCGCACGCTTTCATAAGCGTGGTCACATGGCTCTGCTGAACACGTGCCATATCTCGGTAGAGCGAAGAAATGCCCTGGCGCCGCCGCGCGCACGCTTTCATAAGCGTGGTCACATGGCTCTGCTGAACACGTGCCATATCTCGGTAGAGCGAAGAAATGCCCTGGCGCCGCCGCGCGCACGCTTTCATAAGCGTGGTCACTCTGCTGAACACGTGCCATATCCGGTAGAGCGAAGAAATGCCCTGGCGCCGCCGCGCGCACGCTTTCATAAGCGTGGTCACATGGCTCTGCTGAACACGTGCCATATCCCGGTAGAGCGAAGAAATGCCCTGGCGCCGCCGCGCGCACGCTTTCATAAGCGTGGTCACATGGCTCTGCTGAACACGTGCCATATCTCGGTAGAGCGAAGAAATGCCCTGGCGCCGCCGCGCGCACGCTTTCATAAGCGTGGTCACATGGCTCTGCTGAACACGTGCCATATCCCGGTAGAGCGAAGAAATGCCCTGGCGCCGCCGCGCGCACGCTTTCATAAGCGTGGTCACATGGCTCTGCTGAACACGTGCCATATCTCGGTAGAGCGAAGAAATGCCCTGGCGCCGCCGCGCGCAGGCTTTCATAAGCGTGGTCACATGGCTCTGCTGAACACGTGCCATATCCGGTAGC